>NW_010403619.1:3152-3591 GCF_000710305.1 Buceros rhinoceros silvestris
CCCCCCCCCCCCCAGCCACAGGGACCGTTCCAGCTTGGCCTTCCCCAGGACGGACAAGACCAAGGCTGAGAGAGGGCTGTTGGGCTCCAGACACCCTTCAGAGGAGGAGAGGTGTCACTGGGAGATGCTGGTGGCCCTCTTGACCTCAGAAGGGATGTCTGGGCTCTGTATTAGGCATTGCGAAGAGTGGGAGTGTTTCAGAGATGCCCAAAGTCTGGTGGGGTGCCTGTGACAGGAGACTGCTGCAGAGTGGGTTGGGTTGGGTCAGGTCCACAGTGATGGTCTGGGGAAGCTGAGCAGATCCACCAGTCCAAGAAGCATGGACAACCAACCTCAGGTGAGAAGGCAAATCCAGCATTTTCTGCTGTGGTTCTGCATGGTCAGGTCTCAGCAGGGTTTTACAGAGGGGGCGGGGGGGGGGGGATTACTGTCACAGAGA
>NW_010403619.1:3674-9824 GCF_000710305.1 Buceros rhinoceros silvestris
GGCGGGGGGGGGGGCATCAGCAGCATGAGAGGTGTTGCAGAATAGTCACCAAAGGCATTGGTACCCCAAGAAGTCCCAGCTTGCCTTACAAAGTGAGATAGAAGCTTCCCCCTGTTCCAAAGTGCTCCAAGAACCCAGCAGCCTGCGGCCACGAGTTTCCAAATCCAGCTCCCCAAGATGGTGCCACTGGCAGAAGTGGACAAAACCTCACCCTGAGCGGCCCTTGGACCCGGGTGGTCGTTCCCCGCATCACCGTTCCCGTTTCAGATACACCTTCACTGGGATATACACCTTCGAGTCCCTCATCAAGGTACTGTCGAGAGGCTTCTGCATCGACAGCTTCACATTCCTGCGTGACCCGTGGAACTGGTTGGACTTCATGGTCATCTCCATGGCGTGAGTTTGGAGGGATGGGGGGAGAATGCGACGTCTGGCCACTGCCCCCCAGGGAGGGACCCCAGGGAAGAGGCCTGAGAAACAGGGGTGGGTGGCGGGCAGAGCCCTTGAAGCTCTTTCCTCTCCTGCCCTGCAGCTACATTACCGAGTTCGTGGACCTGGGGAACATCTCTGCTCTCAGGACCTTCCGCGTCCTCCGCGCCTTGAAAACCATCACCGTGATACCAGGTGGGACTCAGAGAAGGGGTCTTCTCTCCATATCTTCCCCATCCTTGAGCTCGGGTTTTCCCACAGTTCACAGCAATTCCTCGCTCTTTTGACAGCTCTAAGAGAAAACAGAGGACAGAAGCTATTCAATACTTAAAACGTTCCACAAAATTCAGCTTTGGGGTCAGGTCCTGCTGATTTGACATCTTGAATTAGCTGCGCTCACTCGGTTGTTTGGCCATGGAAAGCCCCTGATGAGTCAGACATGCTGTTTTCAGGGCTCCTTGGAGCTGCCTTACGTGGCCTCATGCTCACATTACGTTTACGGGCTTAACTGATATGCTTTACGTGGTCCTTGGAGCTATAACCTGAGGTTTGTCCCCACTGCTGACTGCTCTGGTGCTGGGGTTGAGATATTTAACGGGTATTGGTGCAAGAGCCACGCAGCGAGTGTTAAACATCACCCTGGAAACCCAACCTGAGGTCTTAGGAGCACGTTATCAAATACCTCTGGTGGCTGTTTCCCAAATTTGATACCATTCCAATACCCTGCTTTGGTACCACCCAGTGCAAGCTCACAGAAACAACAGGTCAGACCCCTTGAAGAGGCTGAGGTTGAATCAAAATTGATAATTTCTTGTGGTGAATAACTTTGTCTCCCTGCAGATCTGTAAGAGTCATATTTGAATAAGTTTTGCCTCCTTCAAACAGGCTAAAAATTGCATGTAGCAAAAATGTAAGCCGCTTCTTTCTGGAGTACCATACCCCCAGGAGCCTCAGCAGAAATAGAAGGCGCAAAAATAAGCTGGTTTGGAACCGCTGTCCTCGGGAGTTTCCCAGCATAGACGAGCCCTCAGAGAACAGGGGGTTGCCAAAATAGCTCGGGGAGGGGGGAGCTGGCATGACAACCGGGCTAAAAATCATGTGTCTTTGGAGAACTGCCTCCACGTGAGGAGGTTCTGTGCTCAGAGCTGCTTTTAAGATCAGCGTCAGGATGTCCCAGCAGACCTCGGATGATGGGCATGACATCCTCCATGTCCAAAGTCCATTGAGGATCTGGGCATCAGCCTCCCCTGTGGAGGAACCGGCGATGCTGGTGGGAGGAGACGAGTTAATCCCGACGCTTAATGCAGACGTTGCTTCGTCACCTTCACTCAGTACTTTGAGGTTTCTGCAGTGCGAAGGGAACTGGCTGGAGGGCCCAGCTGGGCTCCCGGCCACCCATGGGACAGCACCACGTCGGGGTGTTGGACCTTGGAGGCTTTTCTGGAGCTGAGGGTAGTGCTCAGCATCTTCCAGCTGGGCTGCAAATAACTTTTCCATGTGCTACAGCGAAGTGGTCTCTCTAGTACAGGGATGGGGGGGTCTGAGCACATGAGGTAAACTTGATGATACCACAGGTCCCCACCAGCTCCAGCACCTTTGGGGAGCACGTTCTCTGCAATTAGCAAACAAGCAATTAGCTCAGTAGTGACACCTCCCCCCTAGGGCTGAAGACGATCGTTGGCGCTCTGATCCAGTCGGTGAAGAAGCTCTCAGACGTCATGATCCTCACCGTCTTCTGCCTGAGCGTGTTTGCCCTAATCGGTCTCCAGCTCTTCATGGGGAACCTCCGGCAGAAATGTGTGCGGTGGCCCCCCCTCAATGACACCCTGATGGGGGACTTTGGGCTGGACAACGACACATTGGCCAACATAACGCTCTACAGCAATTTCACAGACATCGCCAGCAACTTCACCAGCAACTTCACCAGCAACAGCACCTTTGATTTCGAGGCCTACATCAACGATGAAGGTAAACTCTTGTGCCTCCCCTTCTCCAGCGGAGACTCCTGATCTGTGAGCAGGGTGCGTTTCCCCACCAGGCCAGGGGCTGGTTGGGATGGGAGCAGCAGGAGTAGGCAATCGCCAAGGAGCAGGATGAGACCTTTTCCCCAGGCTTCTTTTGGACCTATCACCCTGGTTTTCTCCTCAGTTTCCTTGCTCTTCCTCCATGTCAGTCCAAGATGGTTTGCTTGCATGGATCTTCCTGCCAAGGTGTTTTCCAGGGATATGTGGCCGGTGGGTGAATCAGGGGTTGTGCATCCTCCCAGGATGGGCAGATGGGATCAAATCCTTCTAGCCAGGGAAAATGCAGCCCACCTGGGCAAGCTGAACTCCTGAAAGGTTCCACCACAGGGAAGGACTGTACAAGCCAGTGTCCCCATCTCTTCCATTTGCTAGTGAGGGCTGTCTCCCCATTACGGTGGGCACTGGTCCATCTGGCTGGTGACAGCAGGGAGACAAAACCCTCTAGGAGCAGATGGGACTTTGGATGGAAAACCAGAGGGAAGGATGCATGAATGACATTTCTCACCCACTTTCGCGGCTGCATCATAGCTGGGTGCCTCCCCAGGTACTGTTGGGTCCAGTGAGTGTTGCAGTCAAGCATGCTACAGCCAACAGGAGGGGAAGGAGGGGGAGGTGGGATCCAGCACAGGTCCTTGGACAGGTCTCCAAGTTTGCTTTTTTTTCCTGCAACTTCTCTGAAACAAGTTTGACCCAAAAAAGCGTGATGGGGTTTTTGTTTGTTTGTTGGTTTGGGGGTTTTAAACTCCATGAAAATGTAGAAAAAAACCTCAGGAAATCTGCCAGGCAGAGCTGCACAGTGTCAGGATGCTCTCAGAGATGTTTCACATCTTGTTTAGGGCACTCAGCAGAAGGTCGGGTTATGTCTCAGCTGAGTTGCTCTGCCCAACTGCACGAGTAGCCCTGGCATTAATCACAGGAAGGCTCCTGGGGAGGGGCGCAAATGCAATATATCGGCTCTAATGAGCACGGTGTGAACAGCGACAGCACCCTGCGGCCACGTGCTCAAGTCAACAGCCCTTGGGACCAGGCCAAAAACACATCGCCTGGAGTTTCACAAGCGGGACATCTCCTCGTATGTTAAATAAAAGCCTGGTGGCAAGAAGCCAGGCAGAGCTGGGGATGATTGGAGGAAGCTCCAGCAAATCCATGTGGATCCTGGAAGAGCTGTGCTGGGCATTGCCCAGGATGGAGCTCACCTGCCCTCTGCTCTGTCCTGGGGTGGGCGTCTCCAGCTGCTCACCTCGGGGCAGGTGGCCTGTGGTGGCACTGCTGGGCAGCTCCTGCGGCTCTGGGCCTCTGCCCAAGCCGTAAAGAGGAGCTTTAAGGACCTCTGGTCTGTGAGCAGGGTGGGTTCCCCAGCAGGCAGGAGCTGGCTGGGATGGGAGCAGCAGGAGGAAGGCGATGGCCATGGAGCAGTAGCAGGCTGCTTCTCCAGGGCCCCCTGCAGTCCCCCAGGCTCGGTGCTCCCTGCTATCTTGTACATTCTCCCAGCAAACAGGCCAGCCCTGGTCCTTTGACCTCACCTTAACTCACCTGCCCTGGAGGCCTGATCCTGGATAACCTGCAAGTCACCTAGTTGGGCCGGAGAAATGATGCCATGAGCTCTCTGAGCTAGTGCCAAGTAGTTCAAGGCAAACAGCAAAGTCAGCAAAGAGGAGATAACCCAGTGGCCAGCTCCGGGGTTTGGGGCATTTCCCTGGCACCGAGGAGTTACCAAGAATTGGAAAGTCAATGTTTGTGGTTTGTTTTTTTTTTTGTCTTGCTCTTCCCCCAACTGCGAAGCCAATTTCTACTTTCTGGAGGGAGCGCTCGACGCCCTGCTCTGCGGGAACAGCAGCGATTCCGGGTGAGTGCTGCTCACGCTGGCAGCTGAGGTCCCCTCCGGCCCCCCGGGGGGGTTCAAGGCAGCCAGCAGAGCCTGTGGGACCACCGGTGCTTGGCACGGGGCAGGATCGGGGCTGGGAATGTGGCTCTGCGGGTGAATCCTGATGGCATCAGCTTTGGGGGAATATCAGTGTGGGCATCAGCTGGGGGAAGGTACCTGCTGAAGCATCTCAGCAGCTCCAAGGATGGGGCAGTTCACCGCGGGCACAGGAGGGGCAGTGCCGGGAGCTCATGCCAGCTGCCCCTGTGGCTCCTTTGGTAGGAAGTGCCCTGAAGGATACCAGTGCATGAAGGCAGGGAGGAACCCGAACTATGGCTACACCAGCTACGACACCTTCAGCTGGGCTTTCCTGGCCCTCTTCCGCCTCATGACGCAGGACTACTGGGAGAACCTCTTCCAGCTGGTAGGCACCAATTTTTTTTTTTTTAAATCTCGTGCAAGCGCTTCTCTCATCTTGATGCTGCCTCTGGTATAGGACAGGTAAAAAGTCAATTGACTGGAAACTTGAGACCTTGTCCTGTAGTTTATGGATCTAAGCAGGATCAGCAGAGATGGGGCAGGTCCCCCCCCCAGTTCCCCAACCTGAACAGTGTTTCGCAGGGCAAAGCCCATGTGTGCTTCAGCAGTGCCATCAGCTGTATCGTGGAAATGAGGGATTCCTAAGAGCATCTAGTACATCTCTGGCTTGTCCTAAGGGAGAGGGTAGGAGGGACAGCCAGGTCACTTGTCCCCTGCATTGAGCCACTCTCTAGGGAGAAGCTGGAAACACCATAAAACTCCAGAGGGGTCCAGAGGCTGGTTTAGATAAAAGCAAACCTACCTCTAAAGGCTACATGTCCTCTGGAAATGTTTGTGCCCAGTTCTGGAGTTACAAAAGGACCATTCTTGTCCCAAGACAAGACCTGAGAAGTTGGGGGCTGAGAGGCGTCAGCTCCTGTCACAACAGAGTGAGTCTCTGGTGAAGTATTAGCCCCATCTCCATGCCTGCTTGCAACACTCGGGCTACCAGACAGCACGGAGCGGAATCACTCGGTTCGCCAAGACTTCTGGCTGTTTCACACAAAACTGGGCAGCAGGAAGGTCACCTGGGCAATGGCCAGCCCTTGGGGAAGTCAGGAGCGAAATACTGTCCTCCTGCCACAAATGGGAGCGTGCCCTGGTGTGAGATCTTTCACCGGAAGCGTGACCAAACTGGTATTGTGCCAAGGTGGGGTGACAGCCTGTACCTCCTCTTTCCACAGACGCTGCGCGCAGCAGGGAAAACATACATGATCTTCTTCGTGGTGGTTATATTTCTCGGTTCCTTCTACCTCATCAACCTCATCCTCGCGGTGGTGGCCATGGCTTATGCAGAACAAAATGACGCCACGCTGCTGGAGGAGCAGCAGAAGGAGGAGGAATTTCAGCAGCTCCTGGAGCAGCTGAAGAAGCATCAAGAGGAGCAAGAGAAGATGGTTGGTGGGATGTGTGGAGGCCAAAATGAGGGATCTTAGGAATAGGAAGAGAAAGGGGGAGGCAGTGACAAGCAAGGTGGTGGCTGTATTTGTGTAAAACCCAAGAAAAAGCCCCGTTTGGCCCAGAGTGACCGAGGATAATAATTGAGTAACTGCTTTGGGGGTCACAGCTGAATCACTAAGTTGGGATGCTGCCCTGGGTGGGGAAAGGCTGAAAAGGTTAAATTTCCATGTCCAAATTCCGGCACAGGGCATGCTGGGAGGCAGCAGGGAGGTGGAGTGTTGCCTGGAAGGAGATGGAGAGAAACAAGGCATAAAGGCACCAGAGCTCCAGCTCTGGGGCCTGTCAGTGCCTAAG
>NW_010403619.1:10442-13293 GCF_000710305.1 Buceros rhinoceros silvestris
GTGGAAGAGTCCTCAAGCATCAGCTGGTCCAACCTTTCTTGGCAAAAGCCCGGTCTAGGCAGCAGCTATTTTCTCCACTGAGGTCCCAGGGTGTGACCTTAGCCCCTTGCTGCTCCTCAGGAGTCTCTTTTCAGCACAATATGCCTATAAAAACACAGGCAAAAGCCTCTGTGACATCTGATAGTGCTACGCAGCCATTTTCCGTCTCTGATCACCATTTGAGGCTGGTCAGCAGCGTCTGCAGAGGACACCACAGCAAATCTGTTAGTCTAGGCAGAGACCAGCTTCCTCACGTGCAGAGACACAAAACAACGTTTTCCTCTCTCTAGACCCTCTATCTCTCAGTGCTTATCTGTGCCAAGCCACAGCATCCTCCCGGATGTATCTTGCTCTTATCTGGCCGCTGCTCTTTGCAGGGTGGGTCGAAGCAAGCCCTGCCTGAGGGCTGTGGGCTCCAGGGTGGGCAGAAAGCTGCTGCTGGGATTGGTTCCACGTGGCCGAGTGTGGGGAGCATCTCAGCAACCTGCAGCTGCCACAGATGATTATCCCTCACTGCTGCTCGTGGGGGTCTGCGTCTGCTGCCCGGGACGTTACAAAGCTCTGCCCAGGCCGATCCTGGGGCTCAGCCTGTCCCCTCCGTAGCCTGGTGACCTGCAGCGATTGCGGGAAGCTCCCGGTGGCCACAGGCACGCGGGTGATGGGGATGGGGGTTGCTGCAGTTGCAGGATCGGAGGTCCAGCAGTGGTTCCCAGCCCAGCAACGTGGCCGAGAAGGAGCATGACTCAGACCCGAATAGCGACCAGGACAAGGCAAAGGACTGCAACGGGCAGGTGATCCCCAAGATCAAGCTGGAGCGGTCCGCTACGGTGATTGACGTACGTCCCTGCTGTCCCTTGAGGGTGCCCACCCCAGTAAACCCCGGTGGAGGGACAGGCTTGCTCCCAGCTTGCTGTGGGTCGGGTCCTACAAGCCTTTCTGCAGCCCACCCACCGTTCCAGTGTTGCACCCCAAGGTCTCTCCAGACCATGCCCTTTTTT
Source organism: Buceros rhinoceros silvestris (assembly GCF_000710305.1). NCBI lineage: Eukaryota > Metazoa > Chordata > Aves > Bucerotiformes > Bucerotidae > Buceros > Buceros rhinoceros. Next base: position 11,480 of record NW_010403619.1, read on the forward strand.
CTGCCCGCTCTACCGTTCAGTTTATGAACCGGCCCGCAGAGCTCTGCATTCACCCCCTGTGGCTTCCTCTCCTTCTAGTTCAACCCAGCCTGTGAGTCGGAGCAATCGGACCACAAACACCTCACAGTGGGCAACCAAGATGGGCCGGGCCTCGAGAAGAGGGTGGGGAGCGCCATCAGTGTCATCTCCAACGCTGTGGAAGGTACGTCCAGCCCCCACCTGGGCGAGGGCGGCGTGTGCCCGCTGGTTTAGCCCTGCTGCAGTGTGTTGGTGGGCTTGGGGTGCTCAGCACACGCCAGTGACAGCGGCTGCCCCAATCTCCAGCCCCACACGAGGGGTGACTCTGGACCTGGGGTCTCCATATGGCAGACTGATCTGCCTTCCCATCCATCTCCGGTTTGGAGGGTGAGGTCTGCAGCACCCCTGGGCATGGGAAGGCTCCTCCCTCTGTCCCCCATATTTAACTTGTAGGTGGTCTAGGGCTGGTTCAGGCCCTCAGGAGAGGTCTCTTCTAGTGGATTAGCTCTTGCCCCACGCCAGGGAGGACAGGAGAAGCCTACACTGATGTGACTTTTCTTTCCTGCCCTCAGAGCTGGAGGAAGCTCACCAGAAGTGCCCACCCTGGTGGTACAAATTTGCCCACGCATTCCTGGTCTGGAACTGCTGTTCTCCATGGATTAAGCTGAAAGAGTTTGTCAAGCTGGTGGTGATGGACCCCTTCGTGGACCTGGGCATCACCATCTGCATTGTGCTCAACACTCTCTTCATGGCCATGGAACATTACCCCATGACGGAGGAATTTGAGAACGTGCTGTCTGTGGGGAACCTGGTAGGCAGCTACAGGCATCCCATCCTTCCCCACTCAGAGCCACAGCAGCCACCTGGGGTCAGATCCCCTCTGCTGCCACTGTCTCACCCACACAGCATGCGTGCTTGCCTGGAAACACATCCCAGCAGCTGAGAACGCGCTGCAAGGGGTCTGGTCACAGCACTCCTGTGATGGGCTGGACTCCAGGAGGGCTCAGATCAATATGGGGGTGGGATCCAGCAACCCCTGCTCCCCTTCTGCTGCAGCTTCTGCCTCGCTTGGTGTATCTCAGCAATGCCAATGTGGCCATGAGGCTGTTCTGAGCCATCTTCTGCACCGCAACCCAGGCCCTGGCTGCACTGCAGCATCCTTGCGATGTGGGGTGCCCATGTGGCAGAGCAGGGGCCGCTTCAGACGCTGGGAGCAAAGGTCCCTGTGGAGCAGGAGGCAACAATGTCAGCAACGTTAAAAAAAATTAATAATCAGGACTTTTCCCCATGAAATCACGGCAAATCTGGGCTGTCCGGATTTCATGGGTGTATTCAGCAACTACCTGTAGCTGCTTCTGCTTGGAGCTCGGGGTATCTGGTTTCCAGCCAGATGCAATCTGCTGCTAGGGCAAGTCCCAGAGGCCCCTGGTAGCTCTGGGAAATGCAGCTAAGGGATGGGAGAGCTCACCAGCTCCTCTGCTGCCACCTTACCCCGCTCCAGCACCTGCCAGGGCCTCTCGGTGCACGCGCAGGCGGTAGGGTGACACATGCCGGTGCCCGGGCAGGCAGGGTGACGCTCAGCTGCTTTGTCTCTGGTTTCATTCAGGAAATACAAGGGGATTAATCAGCCGTTGCTAGAAGCACGATCACACTGCAAAGATGCCTCCAGCTTTTCCTTCAGGCCGGCAGTGGTTTCTGGCCATGTGTGTGCCAGTGCTGATGGGGATGGGGGTGATTGGCTGGACAAGGGCCAGGGAGGGATGGGGGTTGGAGAAGCAGGTCCCACTGAGCCATTG
>NW_010403619.1:13359-36850 GCF_000710305.1 Buceros rhinoceros silvestris
GGGGGGATTGCCGGGACAAGGGCCAGGGAGGGAGGGGAGTTGGAGAAGCAGCTCCCACTGAGCCATTGTCTCTCCCCACTTCACCTGTGGCAGAGCCCAAAGCTGCTGAGGCTGGTGGCAGTCTCGTGGCAGGCAGGAAGGTGGCCAGGCTGCAGATGAAAGGAGCAGGGATCTGCTGCAGAAGCAGAGAAGGGGATGCTGGTGGACTGACATGCCGACGGTGTGTCAGAGAGCATCCCCTGGGCAGCTGGTCCACCTCCTCCCTGCGTGGTGGAGACATGGACCTGTGAGTACCAACACCATCCACATCCAGGGCAAAATTTGTCACCCGGCCCCTCAGCACACGCCGAGTCAGGGGATTCCCTCAAGGATGTTAATTGCCACATCACCGGTCCCACTCCGGAGCCGTTGTAGTCCCAGGACAGGGGTAACGTGTAAAAGCTGGATCACGGGGCTCAGGGAGGGGCAGGGGCATCCCAGTATCTGCCCACTTCCCCGTGCTGGGAATGTCTGTGATTCAGCAGCTGTTCAAGGGGGTCCCTTTGCCAGTGAAACTTTTATTTTTATTTTCCACTTGCCAACACACACCTTTGTGTCTCTCCAGAAGCAACCAGTCACCAGTGCTCCCAGCCTGGCTTCACAAGCCGCACAGGGCAGCTGCTGGGAATCTTCTTCCCAGCTGGGACTGGGCCTAATGGGATGAAACGTTTTGGGAATACACCAAAAAGGAGAGGTGCCTCCCACCCACACCCAGGCTCAGCACTGAGTTACAAGCAAAGTGACAAGGTGCTGTTTCCCACAGGTCTTTACGGGGATCTTCACGGCGGAGATGGTCCTGAAGCTCATTGCTCTGGACCCCTACGAGTATTTCCAGCAGGGCTGGAACGTCTTTGACAGCTTCATCGTCACCCTGAGCCTGGTGGAGCTGGGCCTGGCCAACGTGCAAGGGCTCTCTGTGCTCCGCTCCTTCCGCTTGGTACGTGCCGTGGGAACGAGTGTGCCTGGTGTAGGTTTGGACATAGTTGCCACCAGGGTGGAGAATGGTTCGTTCAACCTCCTTTAGTGTGGTCACCAACTTATCCACTGGTAACGGTAACACTGGCAGGTGAGCTCAATATTTAGGGAAGTTGGAGTCTGTGCTCTGTGCAAAGCAGGTGGGTGTTTAATCCCTCCTGCTTCACTAAAACCGCCACAGAAGGGTCTAATCCCAGCTTCGCAGCCTTGCTGACACCTTGTGGCAATCACAGCCCCGGCAAATCAACGCCTTGTCCCCTTCTTCCTCGTAGCTGAGGGTTTTCAAGCTCGCCAAGTCCTGGCCCACCCTCAACATGCTCATCAAGATCATTGGCAACTCAGTGGGCGCTCTGGGGAACCTCACGCTGGTGCTGGCCATCATCGTCTTCATCTTCGCCGTGGTGGGGATGCAGCTCTTCGGGAAGAGCTACATAGAGTGTGTGTGCAAGATCTCCCAGGACTGCACGCTGCCCCGCTGGCACATGAACGACTTCTTCCACTCCTTCCTCATCGTCTTCCGCATCCTCTGTGGGGAGTGGATCGAGACCATGTGGGACTGCATGGAGGTGGCTGGCCAGACTATGTGCCTCATTGTCTTCATGATGGTTATGGTCATCGGGAACCTTGTGGTGAGCCTTGGAGCTGGGGTTGGACCCTCAATTAAAGGTGGGGGGCAAGGATGGAGGGTGTTGTAGGGTGGGGACACCTCTGCCCCTCGCTCTCTGGCCAACACCGTCCAGCCCAGCTCATCTACAGGGCTTTGTAGGCATGATCTTAGAGCTGTGTAGGAGCACAGGCAAAGGGTCGATCTCCCTCCTGCAGACCTAGTGGGGACGAGCTAAGCTCTGTGTAAAGCAGGATGTGAAGCAACGTCTGAGGGAGCTTCAGCTGGAACCAGATCAGGAGCAGAAGGGGAAACTGAGACATAGAAAACTTAGCAACGGGCTTTAGGCAGATGCAAGAGCAACTCTGGGATGCAGAAGAGCTCATCTTCAAGCTGCCCTTTCTTCTCCACGTGGTTTTGCAGGCTTTTTCTCCCCCGTTTCCCACTCTCCTGGGATGAGGGATGAAGGCAGTTTTATAACCAGCTTGCCCCAGGGCTGGCCCTTTGCAGATCCCTAGCATCCCCAGTCCTCACCACAGTCCAGGTGGCATCCTGGCAGTGCACGATCCCTTGGCAGCAAGTGGCTCCTTCCTCAGGTCCTGGTGAATCCCTGGTCACCCTCACCCTCCCTGCCTGCCCATTGCCCTCTCCACTAACCCGAGCTGCTCGCTGCCCACGCTGCAGGTCTGCAAGTTCCAGACAAGTCTGAAATCCTTTCTAAACTTGGTAACCCTCTCGCTGGATGCTTTGAAGCTTGTTTTCCAGACTCTGTGGGCCCCACTGTCCCTTCTTAAGGAGCAAGGCAGGGGAGGGAAGTGCGACAGCTTGCCGAAATCGCTCCTATTACTTGTCAGGGTTGTGTAAGCCCTTTGGAATTCGCTTTGAAAAACTATCTGCCAAGGAGATGCTGATGCCTCTCTCCCCACCACAGGCTGCTGCTTCAGGCCCAGGCTGGCACAGCCCTCCAGAGGGGTGAAAGCAGCACCGGGGAAAAGCCCAGACCACCCCACAGCTCGGGTCAGGGGTAGGGCAGCTTGGATCGTCCCAGTTCGAGGGCAGGAAGTTGGTATTTGGGTGCTGCTTGGCTTCCTTGGCTCATGCCAGGTATTTGGGGCTTTGAACTGCTCCCCAGGGCAGCATGGGGAGCCATGCTGGCTGCAGACCTCACTGTGGGGTGAACCAGGGTCTGTGCCGGGTGGTACTGGGCCGACATGCATTCATCACCTCGCAATGGGGGCAGCCTGACATCCCACCGGGCTGCCCTTCACCCAGAGCCAGCAACAGCTTCAGGGGGGAGCCTGTTCATCCGAATTGCAACGCTGAACCAGGCTGCAAATCACCCGTAAGCAGCCGGAGCATCTCCAGGACGGTCTGCAGAGGGTGCGGGAGCTTAGAGACTGTGAATCACAGCTGTGGCTCCCTGGAGACCCTCCCCAAAAGGAGCTCTGGAAACCTTCCCTCTTCCTGAGCCAGTTTTTGGAGCAGGACAGGCCATCCACCCCTCCAGGAGATTCTCCTGGAGAAGACGTGGGTGTCGTGGGTGTAGGATGATTTTCAGCTGGGGAGTCAGGGGCAGTCCTCCAGAGGTGGAGCCCTCCCTGAGGTTGCCCTCCAGCCTTCAGGGCAAGCTTTGCAGCTCCTGCTGTGCTCCTCGCTGCTGCACAGGGTTCATTTAAAGCCGAATAGAGAAACATGGTGCACAACCACCTACAGAACCACCTCTGCCGTCTTCATCCTCCCTGCCAAGCTCTCTTGGCTGCGTCTCCGGTATTTCCAAGTCCTGGAGCCTGTCCCGCGCAGCCTCCCCAGCACCGTGGCTGCAGGGGGGTGTCTGTTTCTCCCCACATCCCCTGCAGAGGAATAAGGCGACGGCCGGTCGTCCTTTACTGTTCATGACACTTCGAGCATTTCCTTTGGGGTTATTAAGGGAAAAGGGAGGAAGTCAGTTGGGTGACGAGGTAACGGACTCCTGTCCAAAAAAGCCAGAGCCAACAGTGGCTATTAGCTGTAATTGGCCCTCAACATAAGTATTAAACTGGTGGGACAGTAGGATTTATTTAAAGACACGATATAAGTCATATGGCATGAGCCATGAAAACAGCAGTGACCTTGAATAGCAGCTAATTCCCTTCTCAGATACGTTGCTGGCACAAAAAGGCACAAACATCAACAGCTGTGGGCTTGGCCCGTCGGCCACTCTGCACAGCGAGAGCGTGTCTGGGTGCTCCCGCAGCCCGTCCCACTCCTCATTAGTTGCTCCAGGTTTCTGGCATGCAGCACATCCACTCGTGCCAGGCGAGGCTGCGGTGGGGTCCAGTCACGTTTTGGGCGTGGTGAAGCAGGAGAGATCTGAGGGCAGCAGGAGAGACCCTGTGCTTGGAGCTACACAGAGCATTTGCATCCCATGAGCTGTCTTGTGCTGAGCTGAAACACCACTTTGGGGGAGCAGAGCAGTCTCTGGGGGAAAGGGATGAGGTTACGGCTGTGGCTCAGGCTCCTACATGGCTCCAGGGTGTTGGAGACCCTCAGGAGCTACAAGAGCCAACAAAGAGGAGAGGAAGAGCTGCAGCTGGGAGGACACTAGGCAGGTTTAGCCCTGGGAAGAGAAGAGACAGAGCTGAGTTGCACCACTGTGGGTAGTGGGGAGAAGCACCATAGGCTTGGGGAGTCCCACGTGGGGACCAGCCAGGCCAAAAGCTCCAAGAGAGCAAAGGGAGGGAAGCCACGAAGGATCCAGAGGGGAGGTAGCTTGAGAGGGGCTGAATCAATGACTTGCAAATGGATCAGCAGGACCCAAACAGCTCGTGGTGACACTGAGGGCATCAGAGCCCGGGGAGGAGAAGCTGCATCACGCCCATGTCCTCCAGGAGATGGGGCTGGCAAATCTGCAGCCCCTAGAGATAGGCAACAGGAGGAAGGAGTCCCTCAACACACTCAAGGGTCTTCTCCACAGCCATGGCTGGTCTTTGCTGCTCCAGCCTGCTGGGACAACGTTGGTGCCAGACATCAGTGCTCGTATTTGGTTTTGTCCCCTGCAGGTGCTGAACCTGTTCTTAGCTTTGCTGCTGAGCTCCTTCAGTGCCGACAGCCTGGCAGCATCTGACGACGACGGAGAGATGAACAATTTGCAGATCGCTATCGGCAGGATCACCAGAGGGATCGACTTTGCAAAGACCTCTGTCCTCATGCTGCTCCGCAGGCTGTGGAAGGGGAAGAAGGTGGCCCCGGAGGAAGAGCAAGAGCCCAGTAAGAGGGACAACTCTGTGCTAAACCATGTGGACACTGGCCAGGAGCCCAAGTCAGAGTATCTGGATGGAGTCCCTGGCAAAGAGCACATTTTTATGGATGAACTGGACCACATGAATTTCATTAACAACCCCAACCTGACAGTACAAGTCCCCATCGCCTCAGAGGAGTCTGACCTCTACGAGGAGACGAGCACCCAGTCCGACACCGAAGACGCCAAGGTAAGAAAGGCAGGTGGCAGGGTTTCAAAACCCCAAAACTGGGACTGACCCATTCTTGCTGTGCTGCCAGTGATGTTGGATTTGGTTACTTTTAGCTTTTCCACAATGTGTGACGTGGGCCAAATTTGGGGGTTTTCAAGTGCATTTCCCAGCGTAAGCTGGAGGTGGGTGGGTCCTAGCAGGAGTTTGGCCCATTTGGGGGTTATTGCTGATGCCAGCAGGACCCACCGCTCCACGGGGTTGGCGCAAGGGTCAAAACGCTCGGTTTGGGGTTAAAGATGTTCCAGGGCAATCTGATGCCAGGAAAGCTGCTGATGGCACTAACATTGGATCCACTGCTAATGCCTCGGAAAGTGTCATCAGCGAGGGTATGAAACCAGATGGAGGAGCTTAGCGCAAGTGAACATGAAGTGATGCGTCTTGGATCCAAAGCTGATGAGACAGATGATGTCTCGGCATTGCTGTGTCAAGGCGCGGTGGGGACTGTCCGGGCTTGCGGGACACCAATCACCTGGGTGATCCGGGAGGACAGCAGGGAGATGCGAGACAAAAAACTTCGGGAGACCCGAGTGGACGTGAAATGGAGGGTCCTAGCCTGGTGGGAGCTGACCGCTCACAGCGTGGTCGCACCAAAGTCCTGGGGAAATATGGGGCAGGGGGGATGCTGCGGTGGAGAGGAGCAGCTGCGTCGAGCTGGAAAGGGAGACAGCTTTGTATGAACAAGAGAACAGCGCTGATAGAGGGGTTCACCGTGACTGTTGACAGCAAATGTGTCTGCTCAGGAGCTGAGGAGCCTTTGGGAGCTCTGGCCCAGCTGGCCCCGTTCAGGACGGTGTGCTGGGGCAGTCTGGGTGCAATCACAACCACCGCAGAGACTGCACAGGGCTGGAAAATGAACCAGGGCTCCTGAAAGCCCAGCGCCACCCTCCTCCCGCCCTGTCCCCAGAGACAGGGACCTGGCACCACTCTGGGCACAGCACAAGAGGAGGGGACAATCCAGAAGGTTTTATTTTAGCTGGGAAAACAGGGTGTTTTCTGCCGCTGGGGCTGCAGGAGGAAGGCGGCAGGAAAGGTGGGGCTGGCTGTGACCCACTGCAAACGGCCGCAGAGGGGACAAACTTGCCTGGAGCACCTTGGTCAAGAGAAGGGGCGAGCGGAGTTTCTGTTGTCGTTCCCTTTAGAGCTGCCACCAGGAGGGCTGGGAGTCACCTCTTCCTCAAATTTTTCCTACTCCAAGTCTAGCCCAGCAGCACTAATCCCCAGGACACCCAGCCACCGCGGGGGGGACGCATCCAGCCTGGCTTATGGGGTCTCTAGGGACCTCAGATCCCCACCACCACGATGTGCTTCCCGGCAGCTGGAGGAGACCCTCGGTGTGCAGCTCTGGGACATGTCCGACAGAGTTCCGGCGTTTTGGGGCTGTGTTCAGCTGACATCTAGCGGCACCTGCTCCACCACCTGCCATGGAGCTCGTGTTTTCAGAGCCAGCCCTAGTGCAGGGGGGGAAATAGCATCTCTCAACCACTAAATACCAGTTCACGCCGTCACACCTGCTGGTTTTGGTGGTTAAATTCACCCGAACGTGGACCAAGGTGCAAACCAGGGGGGCGCAGGAACAGCCTGGCCCCTGCCCAAACAGGCAGGGTGGGCAGCGGGCTGGTGGCGGTCATCACGTGAAATGAAAATTAGAAATCGGGTGTTAATGGGCAGGAGCCCTGAGCTGGTCCTCGGGGAAGATCGCTGCTGGCTCGCTGTGTTCACATGCCCTTGACTAGCTCCAGATGGAGCCAGAGCCCAGCACACCACCTCGCTCTCGGGACACGGGTGGTGGAGACAGCTCCAAACTGGGGGGGTTTCTCCGGACGGACTGCCCGGAAAACAGTGGTAGAAGTTCTCCCCCTTCCAGAGTAGCTCCTTGGGAGGCACAGACATTTTTCAGGGTGAAAGGAGAGCAGTGGGGTGATGGCAGCAGCATAGCTGCTCTCCTCAAGTGCTTTTGCATGGCGTGGTTGATTTATCTCTGTGGTGTTGGTGCGTGGCTGTGCAAAGAGCCCCTCAGGGCTCTTCTGGGGGCTTTCTGCCTCAGCCCCCCGTGCCGCCAAGCAGGGTGGTGTCTCCTGAGATGCTCTGGGCTTTGGGTGCATCACAGGAGGGTCATCAAGTGCTGTATTATGGGGGTCACAGGGTGAGTCTGGGTGCGCAGCAGCTGAACGCCAGTGCTCGGTGCTGGCGAGGGAGGGGAAAGCCAGGCTGGAGGTGCTGGACCACGCGTGTGATGGCAATTGCCCCACAAACTCGCTGGTCACAGGCGTGGCAGGGCTCAGGAGTGCCCAGGGATGGGGTTTGGGGGACCATGCAGTGGGACCAGCACAGTTATCACTGTCCCTCCCTCAAGAGGACCTGCCCTGACACCTTTCCCCTGATCTCCAGCCCCACTGGGCTGGTTCACCCCCACCTCGTGCCTTGGCAAGTCTCGTCCTGGAGGCAGATGGTTTCTGTGCGTCCTTCCCCGGGGTCACAGCTTGTCTGGCCTGGCCTCCTAAGCCCCCTGCCCCTCCTGTCCACCCCCCAGCCCCATCGAGGGTGGCCCCACTGCTCCTGCAGAGGCACCACTGTGTCCTGCTCCTCCAGACAATGCTCTGAGGGTTCCCAGCACACAGTAGCCAGGCTGCAAGGGTCCCCCTAAGCAATTTTTCTGTGCGTCCTGCCCCGGGGTCACAGCTTGTCTGGCCTGGCCTCCTAAGCCCCCTGCCCCTCCTGTCCACCCCCCAGCCCCATCGAGGGTGGCCCCACTGCTCCTGCAGAGGCACCACTGTGTCCTGCTCCTCCAGACAATGCTCTGAGGGTTCCCAGCACACAGTAGCCAGGCTGCAAGGGTCCCCCTAAGCAATGTCTTCTCCTGGAGAAGCTGTGGCCCCTGAGGCTGCAGGCAATGACAGTGCCTCGAATCACCCCAGGGAGTCTTTCCTAGCTTGTTGGAGGATGGAGCAGCTCCTTTATGCACCATTGAAAGCACCAGGAACCCTGGGGGAGGATTATCTCCTCCTCATGCAAGCCAACACCATCCTGCACTGCAGATACCCTTCCAAGATCTGTCTCCCAGCTACCCCCAGCTATCTGGATCTCCCCAGCTATCTGCTCTGGGAACTTGCTTTTTCCTCAAGCGCTGCAGAAGGTCTCAGAAAGCCAAAAGAAATAATGAGGAAAAAAATCCCAGGGGCTTGCCAAGGTTTTTTCTTGTTATCAGCCCCTCTGGGCCTTGCTGAGTGGTGTCTGGGAAGCCAGCCAAGCTGAGCAGTGGAGCAGGATGGAGCTGGCGAGAGATATTTGGGATGCAGGTTTTGAACTTGGGTGAACCTCAGCCTAAAAGCCCTTCAGCATGAGGCGAGCCAGCAGGATTTGAGAGAAGCGCCACAGTGGGTGCCCAGGTTTCTGCAGGTCTCGTTGTATGAAAGGGTATTTGGCAGAGCCTGTCTTAGACAGGGGCAGGCTGAGGAGGTGAGAAAATCAGCCTGAGGGGATGGTACAAGTGGATGGGAGCTGAACTTGTTGTACAGGGCGGAAGGCTGGGGTCGGGGGACCTTCTGTTCCTCTGAACCTGGGTGAAAAGCAAAGCTTGGGCAAGCTGAGGTAGCAACAACCCTTGAAGGTCCACGGCCACGGACACTTCAACAGCTTCACTCTGGGTTGTGCTTTCATAGAAAAGCGCCTCAGAGCAGCTCCCCCAGTACTGCCAAGTCTCTGTGGGGGCAGGAGGAGCTGGAGGGTGGCCAGAGGCAGCTGCAGCCCAGGAGCATCCCTCCTGCAGGCCAGCCTGACCCTTCCTCTGCCTTTGCAGAATCCCCTCACCAGTGACAACGCGTCGTCCCTGTGCAGCACTGTTGATTACAAGCCCCCGCTGCCGGCTGAGGAGGAGGTGGCAGAAGAGGCTGAGGAGAGCAACGAGCCCGAGGAGTGCTTCACTGAAGGTGAGGGACCGAGCAGGGCAGGAGACCCTGTGGAGAGGGAAGTGGGTATCGAAGGACCATTGCCAACCAATTCTTGCAGCATAACAACCCCAAGGCTCTCACTTAGCTGCGCCCAATCTCCAAATCCTCCCATACCACCACAAAGATGGTCCCCACAGGGCCCCCCTCTTGCATGCACATCCTCAAAACCAGGAGATCCTGCTCCAACCTCCACCTAGGAGGGTTTGAAAAGACAATAAAAGCACAAATAGTGTCACGCTGGTGAGAACGCCCTGGCCGGGAGGTAACACACTGGTCTTCGCCCCATCCTCAGGCTGTGTGAAGAGGTTTCCCTGCCTCTCCGTGGACATCACCAGCGACAGAGGGAGGGTATGGTGGAACATCCGGAAAACGTGCTTCCGCATCGTGGAGCACGACTGGTTCGAGACTTTCATCGTCTTCATGATCCTCCTCAGCAGCGGAGCGCTGGTAGGTCCCACCTTCCCTTTTGCTCTGCAGCAGCTCCCCAGTCTGGCAGGAGCGCAGGAAGGTGGGCAGGGCCCAGGCAGCAGCACCAGAGGCTCTGGGCATGGCCTGGTTGTCTCCTGTGCAAAATAACATCCCCGTGGGCAGATGTTTGATTGAAAACCCCATTTGGCTCTGGTCTGCCCAAAGTACGCCCTTGCCAAGAGGATCTAAACACCCTCCCGATGCCCTCCAAGAGCCCATACAACCCTCCCCAGCCTCCATCATGGGCTGTGTCCGTGGGCTCAAGGGGATGTGACCACCAACAGCCTCCCCTCCTGCTCTTAACGTCAACCACGAACTATCTGCACCATGTCTTTAGCTTTAGCGGACGGTTCCTCCTCTCGCTGCCTCCATCACTGGCTGTCAGGAGGTGCTTGACGAATAACCCATGGTTAGTCCTTTGCTGTTCAGCCCTTCCAGCACTGTGCACCCTCATGGAACAGGGGTGTCCATTTAAAACAAGCTCATTAAAAAGCTGCCTGTCCGTCTGTCAGTCCTCTCCAAGTGCCTGGGCTGGACAGAACCCAGCTGCATGCGTAAACGCCCAGAGCTCAGGGGGAGACCAATCTCTCTGCAAGTTTGGAGGTAAAGAGAGAGGGGGGAGGAGAGCAGAGAGACCAAACTGGTTTTCAGACAGGCAACACGTCTGCATCGCACTCTGAAGGGCAGTCTGGGGATGTCTGAGGGCGTAGCTAGTGCCGGAATCGAAAGCTGTGCTAAATCAGCTGTACAACACCTGGCCACCATGCCCCAGCCTCTGCTTTTGTTTCACATGCCATGAGGACAGAGCAGAAACCCAAACTCCCGAGAGCGTTTTCCAAACTACCAGGGCATCCAAAGGTGCAGGCTGGTGTCCTGGCTTTTGACTCGCACTCAGATTGGTGGAATTTGATGCAGCTGGACATTTCGCTGCAGTATGTGCTGGAACGTGTCCAGGGAAGGACAACAGAGCTGGGGCAGGGTCTGGAGCACAACGCGCTGAGGAGCAGCTGAGGAACCTGGGGGGTTTGAGCCTGGAGCAAAGGAGGCTCCGGGGAGACCTTCTGGCTCTGACAACTCCCTGACAGGAGGGTGCAGCGAGGTGGGGGTCGGTCTCTGCTCCCCAGGAAGAAGTGACAGGACAAGAGGAACCAGCCTCCTGTTGTCCCAGGGAGGGTTGAGATTGTCCCTGAGGAGCCATTTCTGTCCCGTTGGGGTTGTGCCGGCGTGTCCCCGGCTGCCCAGGGCAGTGGTGGAGTCCCCATCCCTGGAGGGGTTTCCCAGCCGTGTGGAGGTGCTGCTGAGGGACAGGGATCAGGGGAGACCTGGCGGTGCTGGGGAACAGGGGGACTCCGTGACCTGAAAGGTCTCTCCCAACCAAAATGATTCTGTGGTTCCATGATTTGCTTCAGCAAAGCTTGGCTTTAGGGCAAGCACCGCTCTACAGAGCCAACAAGAACTTGCAAGCAAGAGTTAGCCCCCATGTTGATCAGGTGTATCAGTAAATGCCACCTGTAGGCAGGCTCTCAACTCCTCAAGCTGCCCCAAGCCCTAGGAAAGCCGGGACCACGCAGGCATGGATGTGGCTGCGCTGAGCTGTGCAGCAGGTCTAATGGAAGAATGACTGTCACGTAGCTCCACGCCTCTTCCAGGCTTTTGAGGACATCTACATCGAACAACGGAAGGTGATACGCACCATCCTGGAGTACGCCGACAAGGTCTTCTCCTACATCTTCGTCATTGAGATGTTGCTGAAGTGGGTGGCCTATGGCTTCAAGGTGTACTTCACCAACGCGTGGTGCTGGCTGGATTTCCTCATCGTTGATGTAAGTGGTGTCTGATGAGCGGCTTTAGAGCCGTAGCCACATTCGGAAGCATTAGTGGACTGAGCAGGCTGTTGGAAATTAATCCACATGGTACTTTAGAGGACATTGGGGTGGCCGTGGATAATGACGGTCCTCCACAAGAAGGGCCACTTCTTCCCCTGGTTGCAGAAACCCTTTCAAACATTTTCTGATTTATGCTCAAGCCAAGAACAAGCCCACGCTGTTCTACCAGACCCCAGAAGCGATGTGAAGGGACCCAGGCTCTCCCAAAAGCTCTGTGACAGGGAAGGGCAGGAGCTGCAGGGACGTGGTTCACTTGTGTTTCCATCCAACACGCTGCTAATCCCTTGGGCTGCTCCTTCCAGGTTTCCCTGATCAGCCTGACAGCGAACTGGTTGGGATACTCTGAGCTGGGAGCCATCAAGTCCCTGCGGACGCTGAGGGCTCTGAGACCACTGCGTGCCCTCTCCAGATTTGAAGGCATGAGGGTAGGTGACACCCCTGTGTGCTGCTGGCTCTGACATGGACACACAACGTGCCACTGTTCAGCAGTCGCCCACCTCAGAGACCCATTCCAGTTGATTTTCAGGGACCTCCAGATCAGTGGGACCGATGTTAAGGTACCTTTTGGTCCAGTTTGAGCCCTCTTGGAGCTGCTGGGGAGGGAAAGGCTGGGATGTGGGCACAGGAAGGTCCACATCATTGCTTGCCTGGTCCTCCAAGGTCTCCTCTTGCCATGCAGGTGGTGGTGAACGCCTTGTTGGGCGCCATCCCCTCCATCATGAACGTCCTGCTGGTCTGCCTCATCTTCTGGCTGATATTCAGCATTATGGGGGTGAACCTCTTTGCGGGGAAGTACTACCGCTGCGTCAACACCACCACGGGGGAGCTCTTCGACATCAGCGTGGTGAACAACAAGAGTGACTGCTTGGCCCTCCTCTCCACCAACGAGGTCAGATGGGTCAACGTCAAGGTCAACTTCGACAACGTGGGCTTGGGATACCTCTCCTTGCTGCAGGTGGTACGTAAGGAAAGCAGCTGCCATCCCTCCACCACTCACACTGCCCTAGCGGGGAGCGTGATTCGCATCAGGGCTGAAGTGAGATGCTGCCCTGATGTCCAGATGGAGCCTCTTAGCTGCTGCTTACCTCCAACATCAGCATTTAACACAAGAAAAACTGCAAAGCCAAGGAGAAAAGGGACAGGGTAGAAGATGGGAGGGGAAGGTGTCACCAGGGGCTCGCCGTCTATGAGTGTAGGTAGCACTGAGCTGGAGCTGTGAGAAGTCCTCTGCAGGGCATGGGATGCTGCAGCAAGGAGGGGAAGCCTCTCTTTCCCCCCTCCCACTGGAAAAGCTCGCTGTGCTGTAGTCGTAGGCTGCATCATGGGGAAGATGATGACTGGAAAAAGCGTGTGTCCCCGCTGCGGGGCAGTGGGTGAAGGCAGCCGCGCTTCCACCGAACTCTCCACAGCTGAGCCAGGCAAGCAGAAGGGGAACTGCTCACCACAATTTTCATAAAAACAGAGGTGTGAGCTCCGCTATTAGGTGAGCTGGGGCTACTCCAATCAGATCCAGGGGAACTGGCACCTGCAGAATCGGAGCATAACCCAACCTGATTAACCAGCTCTAAATTCAGCCTCCTCTTCAGTTTGTTGTTCCATCAGATTCAGGAAACATGATGTTCAGGCTTTTTGTTTAACAAATCAGCAGTAAAAGCCGGTAAAAGATGCGGCGTAACCCCCCACCCCACCCGGATCGGGACCCAGCAGAGAGCAGAGGCAGCGGTACGGAAGCCAGGGCTGCAGAGGCGGCACTTTCAGGAGCGGGAGGGAGGCAGCTGGCCCCAGCACAGCTCTGCCGCTGGGAAAACACGCTTTGGTTTGGGGGGGAAAAGAGTTAGTTGCTGCTTTTCCCAGCCTGGTTTGCAGCGGTGGTTTGAGAAGTCCCCCCAGTCACAGAATGGAGCTTGTGTGTGCACACGCACGTGCAAATCTCCGTATATCTGCATCGGGGCATTTTTCTTGTGGATTCAGCTCACGGTCCATCTCCTGCCATTGCCACGGAGAAGCTGTAACCCCAAGCACACACCCTCACCCTCCTCTCCCTCCTCAGTCCCAGATACCTCCCAGCAAATCTGTTCTTCTCTGCAGGCGACCTTCAAAGGCTGGATGGACATCATGTACGCGGCTGTGGACTCGCGCGAGGTGAGGGGGCAAGCAGGGATCTCTCACAACCGGCATCAAGCATGGCTCATCCCACCACGTCTGTTCCCCCTGGCAGGCCAGGAGCAGAGTCCTGGGGCTGAGGAGGTGCTCAGCACAGGCTGGGGATGACCTCTTGACCACAGCATCCATCCCATGGCTTTGGCCCCCAGGGACATGGGCCAAAGAGTGGAGAAATGCCCCAAACATCTCCCTTGCCGAGGTGCACAACCTTGGTTGTGTCCCTTCTGGTGCCTTCTGCCACCCATGTCATTGTCAGCTACATCCCAGCTGCAGCCTGGGCCCCACCCTGGGCTCCCACCCCACCACGGTTGGGGCCAAGCCCGCTCCTCTCAGCTTCATCTTCGTTGTCCGATATCCCCACTCTGTCTCCACAGCTCCTACCCGAGGGGCTCATCCTTCACCCTGCTGTGAGATGATGCCCTCCACATGCCCCCCCCCCGGCTGGGAGAGCTTGTCCCATCCTGGAGAAAGCACCCTGCCCGCCTCGAGCGATACATGGGTTATTAACCAGAGCAGCCAGCGCTTCAACTTTGGGTTAAATGGGTTATCAAATATAAATTGAAGGGTTTCACGCAGAGGCTGTTTCTATGTGACCCATCCCAAGACGTCCCCACACCAGCCCCTGTGTGCCCACGCCGCCGTGAGCCAAAGCAGCAGGAGGGACTTCCTACCTTTCTCAAACTGAGCAAACTTGCCCATGTCCCGCTGGGGAAGGGGGAGTCAGCCTCGCACACCCACGGGCTTGAAAGTATTGTTTGTGTTGCATATTTTTAGCACCAGAAACAGCCGCCCTGCTCACCCCAGCTGCAGCTGCCGGCGCTCAGCAGAGGAGCCGCTTCCAGCTCCCTCTGAAAACGGCTTGGGCTCCATCCTGCCCGAACACCCAGGGCAAAGCTGTCGGGGGAGCAAATCCGCTCTCTTCTGCCAAGAGCTTCCCTCGAAGTGGGGGAAGTGGCTAGTGACACCTTGGGATGCCTCCAGTCGAATATAGAGCAGAATTAATGATGCCTCCTGCTGAGGAGGGGTTTCCGAGGCTGCGAGGCTGTGCCACCCCCATGCACTGGCATGGCACAAATTAAACCACTTTCCTTCCCCCTCTTGGATACATTTCAGCTGCTGAAAAGCTGATTAGTGGAAGAAACTCAAGTTTGATTGTTGATATCGCCTTGGGATGCCTCCAGTCGAATATAGAGCAGAATTAATGATGCCTCCTGCTGAGGAGGGGTTTCCGAGGCTGCGAGGCTGTGCCACCCCCATGCACTGGCATGGCACAAATTAAACCACTTTCCTTCCCCCTCTTGGATACATTTCAGCTGCTGAAAAGCTGATTAGTGGAAGAAACTCAAGTTTGATTGTTGATATCGCTGCCCTTGGGCATCCTGTCCCACTCCCCAGCCCACACCGTGGGATTGGGGGTCAGCACATCCTTGTCCCCCAGCCCATGACACATGGATGTCCCTTCCTGTGGCTGCTTCCATAGGGACCACTCAACCCACACAGCATCTGCCAAAGGTTTTGGAGCAGCCACCCCATGGCTCTTTCTCAACAGAATGACCCCTTGGCCAGGGGCATGGGGAGACGCTTTCTGAAGAGGATTAATCTCATGTTTCCCATCTCTCCTGGTCAGATTGAAGAGCAGCCAGTGTATGAGATCAACGTCTACATGTACATCTACTTTGTCATCTTCATCATCTTCGGTGCCTTCTTCACTCTGAACCTCTTCATCGGTGTCATCATCGACAATTTCAACCAGCAGAAGAAAAAGATGAGTATTTTCTGGGTCCTGCAGCCACTGCTGCCTCCTGGGGAGCAGGTCCAGGATGGAGGGGACCAGCACAATTGTGGGGCAAGGGGACCAGGGCCACCATGCCCAGTGCTTGGATGGACCCCGGGGTCCCTCTGCAACCTGAATTGCTGGTGTCCCTTAGTGGCTTCCCACAGAGTGAACCAGGCCAGAAGGACAAAGGGCACCCAGGGGTTCGTGTCCTGGCCACTGTGTTTGTAGATGACTGCATTGGGTGCAGAGGCAGGAGGGGAGGGGGGCTGCGTTTCCTCTTGCCAGGCAGGGCTGTACACCTGTGCCACCAGTTTTATTTTATTTTCCCACCCCATGACCCTTTCTCATCATTTTTCCACGCATCAAGGAAAGACTCAGCTTCTGCTTTCAAGCGAGCAGCACAGGGCTAACACCCCTGGGCTGCCAGAGGGCAAAGCAGGCAGAGGGTGGGTAACACTGAGCACGTGGTTGGACCGAGCAAACGCTGAAGCACCTCGAGGTGCTGCCTCGGTCTCAGCAGGATCTGGCCAGCAAGGAGGGGGTGAGCCCTGGCAGGCTATGGGGTTCCTCACGCACTGCAGTGGGCTGGGAGGTGGCACCTCTGCTCTGCAGGAGGAAACCACAGCCCTGGGGTGAGCACCCCTGCGTGCTGTGGTCAAGGGAAAGCAGCACAGAAGTGAGCAAGTAGGGAGGAAGTAGGTTTCACTGAGTCAGTGCAGTGGGCAATGGCTGGTGGGAGCTTGGCTGGAGATGCTTGGTGGGAAGAGGTGAGTTCCCAGGATTGACAGCGGTGATTCCTTTTATACTTTGGAGGCAAAGACATCTTCATGACAGAAGAGCAGAAGAAATACTATAATGCCATGAAGAAGCTCGGCTCCAAGAAACCCCAGAAGCCCATCCCCAGGCCATCGGTACGTTGGGTCAATCACCCTGGAGTGCAGTGGGGAGGGAGCGCCTCAAGCCACCAGCTGTCCCAAAGTGAACGAGAAGGGTCTGGGGAAGCCCATTTGCCAGGGCAAGGAGCCCAGTCCTGGTTCCCCTGCTGCTCTTGAGACAGGACGTCACTAAGAGCTGGGGCTTCAGAAGAGGTTCACATCAGGCGACCTCCTTTGGGTCTGAGCTGGGTCCACTCCGGGCAAGGGGAGATCCCTTTTGCAGGGATCAGGGCTCTCCCCAAGCTCAGCTCCCAGCTCCTCTCTCAAAGGGAGTTAGACTCAGGGAAAGCTCAGCTTCCCTCACTCCTAGAAGGGACACTGGTCCTGCCAGGACATACCCAGTGAAGACATGGGTTTGGTTTCGACAGCCCTGCCCAGGTGAGGCCTCTTCCCCGTGGTTATTGTTGCCCTGATGTATGAGCAACTGTCCCCTGTGTCCTGGCCGTGGTGTTACCAATGCGCTTCATCCTGCAGGGTGCTGGGTATCCTCCTCCCATGAGACCTGAGTTCTGGCCACAACCCTGAGGTTTCCTACACTCTCTTTATTGTGGTTCCTTCTTCTCTTTCTGTTGTGTCTTTTGGTTTGTGTGTGTCCCCTGTTCCCACCTCACCTCCGGTTCTCCATCGTCACCCACGTGGCCCTTACGGCAGAACAAGTTTCAAGGGATGGTGTTTGACTTTGTTACCAAGCAAGTGTTCGACATAACCATCATGATCCTGATTTGTCTTAACATGGTGACCATGATGGTCGAAACGGATGATCAAAGCGAATTCAAAACATCTATCCTCAACAAGATCAACCTGGTCTTCATCGTCATCTTCACCGGAGAGTGTGTGCTCAAAATGTTCGCCCTGCGTTACTACTACTTTACAATTGGCTGGAACATTTTTGACTTTGTGGTGGTCATCTTCTCCATCTTAGGTGAGTCCTGATCGTTCCGTCAGTTCCTCAGGGGTCCCACTGGATAATGAAGAGTGGAAATGATCTAGCCGACCTGCTGCCACTGGCCACCCCCTTCCACACCCACCCTTTGAGCAGGGCCAAGCCAACAGGACTCTGAGACAAGCCAGATGTGAGGCCACCCCATGCCACCAGGCTGGGGATGTGTCTCACTCCTCTTTGGTGTTGGGTTCCCTTGTCTCCATGTTGTCTGGTTGCACTGCTGAAACCGAGCAGGCACAGGAGGAGCAGGGCTCTGTGGGCCATCAGGAGTGGCCTCATCTCCCTGCATCTGCCCAGCTCTGGCAGATGAAGCAGAATAGCTCCACCTCACCTCCTGATGTCGGCTGCAGAGCATGACAAACTCACCTCTCCTTCATCCCTTCACAGGTATTGTCCTCTCAGACATCATAGAGAAGTACTTCGTGTCTCCCACCCTATTCAGGGTCATCAGGCTGGCAAGGATTGGCCGTGTCCTCCGGCTGATCCGAGGGGCGAAAGGCATCCGGACTCTCCTCTTTGCCCTGATGATGTCCCTGCCTGCCCTGTTCAACATCGGCCTCCTTCTTTTCCTCGTCATGTTCATCTACTCCATCTTTGGGATGTCCAACTTCGGCTATGTAAAGAAGGAGGCGGGGATTGATGACATCTTCAACTTTGAAACTTTTGGGAACAGCATGATCTGCCTCTTCCAGATCACCACGTCGGCTGGGTGGGACGGCCTCCTCAGCCCGATCCTGAACAGCGGCCCCCCTGACTGCGACCCTGACTTGGAACACCCCGGCAGTTCGGTAAAAGGGGACTGTGGCAATCCATCCATTGGCATCTTCTTCTTCTGCAGCTACATCATCATTTCCTTTCTCATCGTGGTGAACATGTACATTGCCATCATCCTGGAGAACTTCAATGTGGCCACGGAGGAGAGCAGCGAACCCCTCTGCGAAGATGATTTTGAAATGTTTTATGAAACGTGGGAGAAGTTTGACCCAGACGCCACCCAGTTCATTGCCTACAGCACCTTGTCTGACTTTGTAGACACCTTGCAGGAGCCACTCAGAGTTCCCAAGCCGAACAAGATCAAGCTAGTCACCATGGACCTACCAATGGTTGCTGGGGACAAAATCCACTGTTTGGATATCCTCTTTGCCCTGACTAAGGAAGTGCTGGGAGACTCGGGAGAGATGGATGGCTTAAAGGCCACCATGGAGGAGAAGTTCATGGCTGCAAATCCTTCAAAGGTTTCCTATGAACCCATCACCACCACTCTGAAAAGGAAACACGAGGAAGTCTGCGCTACAAAAATCCAGAGGGCTTTCCGGAGGTACCTCCTGAGGCGCTCGGTGAAGCAAGCCTCCTACATGTACAGGCACAGTAAGGATGAGGACGCCCTGAGAGAGGATGCGCCTGAGAAGGAAGGTCTGATCGCCACCAAAATGCAAGAGATGTATGGGAACAGCGGGACAGACGTGGAGACAGGCCCTGCTTTTGGTCTTACACCCGTTCCCAGCTCAGAGACACGAGACGCCCCTGGCGAAGCAAAGGAACGTGTGGTGAAAGAGTCGCTGGTGTAACCGAAAGAGGCTCCTGGCTCTCACCCAGCCTGAAGAGACTCTGTTTGTACCTCCTTCTCAAGAGCTCTTCCATAAATAGAGCAGAAGGTCTTAGACCTTGAGCTGCTTTCAGCTGTTTCAAGTAGACACCTTAACGTTCGAAGCAGGATCTCGTACCGATTCTGGTTTTTACAGCTCACTGCACTTGCAAAGAGTCTAATATTTTTTCTTACGAGAATTAAATGTGAAATGTGTTGTTGGTGAAAGAGAAACATTTTAGTTTTGAAATGATCTCATCATGGTAATGATGTTTTTCAGACGTGAACAAACGAGTATGGCTGTCCTTTTACTTCAAGTAGTTATTTATTAATATTATTTCACAATCGAGAGATTTTTCTTGTACGTTATTCTCCCAGAGCGCAGCCCAGTAGCCAGCGAAAGATGAGCCAAGTGAAATAATATTAACAATAATTACAGAAAAGACGAAGTTTTGTGAACAAAACAACTCAAAGTCTTAAACTAGCACCTTTCTGTTGACTGTTTCAATAAGCTTCGTGGATTATTTTTTTGTTATATACAGAGAAAGTGCAATTATGTCTTAAAAGATTGGTTTGCGTAGCCAAAACGAAGCCTCTGCAGGTACGTTCTCAGGGTTAAATACCAGGTTTTAAAGGTCTCTGAATACGCGTTGGCATCAGAAATTGTTCTACGGTACGAATGTAAACAATATTTATAGTTGTGCTGCTTCTCTGTTGTCCCGTTTCATCCAGATTTCGGCATGGACAAAGGTAGGGTTTGGGAAACCTCCTGCAAGAGCTGTGGCTGCCCCATCCCTGGCAGTGCCCAAGGCCAGGCTGGACGGGGCTCGGAGCAACCTGCTCTGGGGGAAGGTCCCTGCCCCTGGCAGGGGCTGGGCTGGGTGAGCTGTAGGGTCCTTCCAACACAAACCACTTTATGATTCTATGAAGAATCCTCAGTCCCCAAAACAAAACCCTCTCAGATTTCTCCAAGGAGGAGGAAACGACCTGCTGGAGCGCTCTTGGCTGGCACTGATTAACAAGGTGCGTCCCCAGGGATCGAAGTGGGTGTTTGAAGGGTCCTGGCAATGAGCTGCTTTAACGGGGTCCTTTAAATCCCATCGGCCACCGAGCCCTGGGGGCCTTAACGCGATGAGTGAACCCCAAAACGCTCAGCCCGAGCCACCTTCCCTTGGCCGGGGGAATGAGCCGGTAGCACATGCTGGGTCTCTGCAGAGCCTGCTGGGGCCAGGCAGGTCCTCACCAGGAAACCTCACCCAGAGGAGCGTTTTCCCAGTGGGGAGAGGGCTTTGCTGCACTTCACAGAGGTGGGCAAAAGGGAAGTAAATCGAGAAAAATGTGCAAAAGGCCCCGAGTTCATCTCTGGTCTACCTTCTGCCTTCGAAAGCGGAAAAAAACCTCTGGAGATCAAAACAAACATGAACCAAAACCTCTTCCAGTTAAAACAAGGACTGCTTCTTGAAGCCAAAAGGCCTGTCTTTTTTGTATTATTATAATTACTATGTTTTCTTTTCTTGGGCTGATTTTGGCGCTGAGCCGTTACGGATGCCCCATGCTCGGGCTGGCCGGGCGCGGTGCTGAGCTCGCTTGCATCCACGTGCCGTCGGCCGGGCGGTGGAACCGGGGTCGCTCTGCTGGTCCCGGAGCGTTGTGATTTTCATTTCTGTGTTGCGTAGGGGGATGCTCCCTGGAACAGGAGCCCGAGCCGCTTTAAAGGGCGTTCGTGTGGGAAGCATCCGCGGCACGGCGGTGTCCAGCCCGGGTTGTGGTTCGCAGTCGATGCTGCTCGTACGTACGTGTCGTCGGTGGTGGGGAAAAAGCCAAAGCGCAGGATTCGTGTGAGCTAAAGCCATTTTTCTTTGTACATTTCTTAAAATAAACAACTGTAAATGGTCTATTATTACGACACCAAATGTGTTGGGCTGTTTTAGAGGGGTAAAGTGTTTTCCCTGTCCCTGGGAGGGGTAAATGCCCCCTCCCTTCGCTCCAGGGCAGATACGAGGTGCCTCTGAGTATGGCCTTGGCTGGACCTGCCATCCTCAGCAGGACCTGGTGGTCCCATTCTGCACCAGAGACCCCTGGGGTGCCTCCCCCTGGCACCTCCAATCCACCCCAGACCCCAGAGCTTCTGTTCTGCTCGTGAGCAAATCCCCTGGAGCTCCTGGTGCCTCACAGCAATGAGCCCTGACTCTAGGAGCTGCAGGAGATGCTGCCGCACGTTCAACCAAGGTGAGAGGTGGGCTTGGAGGAGGTGCAGACCCCCCAGGCTGCCCCATGTCTGGCTCTTTGGGGCCAAACCTGCTACACAGGAGCAGTTCAGCGTCATGGGGAGGGAGAAGGCAGCAGTGGGCGAAGGAGGTTTCTGCGTCAGTGTGTGGCTGGAGGAGGAACCACCTCTGGGACCTGCTGACATCCCATGGGCCATGGCATGGCCTCACCGCTGTGTTTTTGCTCTGGCTGGAACAGCTCGTCCCAGGGCTGGCGTAATTCAAGTTGAGCACCATGGTACCGCGAGGAGGTGGCACAAGCCACCATCCCCATCCTCCCACGGCGGAGGAAAGGACAGCAGTGAAACTCAAGCCCTGATGAATAGGAATGGGCTGGGAAGGGCGCAGCCGCCTGGCAGCGGCTCTGCTCTGCCCGCATGGCACAGTCTGGCCACGGGCTGAGGAGTTGGGGTGGCCCAGGGGAAGAGACATGGGACCCTCCCTGTGCAACCTACATCCCACGCCACTGGGTACTGCAAGTACAGGGGACTTCAAGGGGAGACCGCGCCCTGCTGGAGCAGGTCTGTGCCTGTTCGAGGGTGCCGAGGAGCCTGCAGGCAGCACCGAGGAGGCATTTGGCCATCATCACTGCAAACCCCCTTGAGTTTGTGCCCCATTCCTGGTTCTGCCTCACTGGGCTTTCCCAGGCACCTCCAGCATCCCTGTCTGGCTCATCGCTGCTCCCATCTCCAACCCCCGAGACTGACAAAAATCCCTCCAGCGCATCCCCCGTGGCTCTAGCCTTGCCAGGACGTCAGGGCTGGGCTGGGCTTTTCCAGCGAGGCCTGGGGCGGAGGCAGCAGCGACTCGGCAGCATGGCCCCAGCATGCCCAGCACAACCTGCCTCCTCTACCAGGTGAAGGCCCCTCTCCCATCCTCCCTCTTTCCTTCCTGGAGCCAGTCTTTCTTTGGAAACTTTTATTTCTGCTTTTTCTTGTCCCCTCACACCCAAGGTGAGGCTCAGGCTGGTTCCCAGCAGCCACCGGATGCTCAGAACCGGCAAAAAACACCCACCAAACCTGCAGCAGGTGAAGGTCTGGGGAGGCCCCAGGCTCTGGGGACCAACAGGGCGGGCAAAAGCACCCAAAGGTGTTTTTCACATGGAGTTCCAGTTCAGTGCTCGCCCGCAGCTGGTAACGCACGGCAGCCGGAGGGCACGGCATGGAGGGAAAGCGTCTTCCTGCCTCCGAGCAGAGTGGGACAGAGCTCACCTTGGGGTGCCACGTTGTGCTGCCCCAGGGAGATGTTGTCTCCAAAAGACTCATGGAGAAGGGTCTCGGTCATGGCAAACAGGTGGTGGAGAAGCAGTGGGCATGGCTGGCACCCCTGGAGGTGACACCTCCTTCGGTCACCTCTCTTCTCTTCTAGATTTCACTCTTCCCTGGAAGGGCAGTGGCAGGGACTCCCTGAGATGCTGGGGACAGGTGTTGGGGGACCGATCCCCCTGCACCCCACAACGCACGGAAAGGAGAATCCCCAACAACATCCCTTCTTCCCAGCCCGCTCCTGCTCCAGTTCTTGGAACTGGGCCACCATCAACCCCTGCCCATCACCTGCAGGGCTGAACTGGGGGGGATCTGCCCACGCTGCTGGAGCTGGGACACAACCCTGGGGGTCACCCCCATCCTCTACCCACCCCCTGGGATGTGGCAGTGCTGGTGGTCACATGTGCCCTGTGTCCAGCCCAAGTTCTGCCTCGCCCAGCGCTTTGCACGTGGGCTCGTCCCCAGTTCTGGCGCAGTCCCTCGCCAGCCGCGGGCACCTCCATCAAACACTGGCACCATGGCGAGCGCGGCTCTGAGACACGAGGCCGGACAGTGCCCGGGGCGCAGGCACCGGCCGCCCCAGCGTCTGCGTCGCATTCAAAACCAGCCCCGAGGGGAAAGTCCCCATCGCGGAGGATTTACATGAGCAGGAAAGGGGCCGTCTCGCGCAGCAGCGGCTTTGCCATTTTTAGGTGCAGCGGTCGGAGCGGCCCTCCCTGCCGCCTGCGGGGAGAGATGGCTGGTCTGTGCAGCGGGCTCGGGCTGCTCCAGGTGAACCTCTGGCTGATGGCTCTGCTCACAGGTAGGCGTCAAACGCAGGCTTCCTGCTTCAGAGCGAGCCTGGGCGACGCTCCAGCGTGTCCCTCAGCGCCGTGGGCGTCTTCATCCACGTCTGCTGTTAAACTCGTTAGTTTTAAGCTTTGCAGTCGTTGCCTCAGCCCTGCGTGGGGCAGGAAGCCAGGACCGGGTGCAGCAGGACCGGGGGGGACCTGCGGGGACTCGGGGCTTGATGCCTGCCTCAGGTTTCGGGTGCTGCTTCCCGTCGGGGCGTGGGGATGGGACACTTTCTTGGGCGGCCGGTTGGCTGTGGCGGGGGCCCGGCGCGGGGCGGGGGCACAGGCACCCCCG
>NW_010403619.1:36956-39459 GCF_000710305.1 Buceros rhinoceros silvestris
GTGGCGATCGGGCACAGAGCCCGCCCGGCTGCGGTTGCAGGTGGCAGGAAAGCAGGGCTGTAGGGTTTTTTTACCATTTATTGCTCTTGGAGACCTGAGGACGGGGCCAGCACATTGTTGAGGCCATGGCTAAGCCATGTCTCTTTGCTCCGTGGGGTTCAGTGCCCAGGAGTGGAGGAGAAATGGGAGGAGAAAACGTTTTGGGGGTGATTTGTGGGCCCTGTGTGAACATCTCTGTGCAGTTCCCTTCTGCATCCCCATGGAGACGCAGCAGCTAAACCCAGTTCCTGTCCCCTTCCAAACCCTCTTGTCTGGTGCAGGGACGTCCATAAAAACTTGCCACAGATCCCACCCTCAGCTGGGGAAACTCGTGCCCTCAGGAGAAAGGGGGTTTCTGGGGTTTCTTGGGTGGCCACCCAAGTCCAGCATGGACTCGGGGCTGCGGGGTTTCATCCTGGCTCTCATGCTGCCTTCGAGGGAGGACGGGGCAAGCTCAGCCCACCCATCGTTGCAGCGGAAATCTTGGCTTCGAGGGGCGTGAGGGCTTTCAGGGCGAGGGACCAGCCTGGTCTTCATTTCGAAACCACAACAAACCATGCAGAGCAAAGCTCTGTGTCCCAGCTGGCCGGCAGGAGCGCAGCGGGCAGGGACACGTACCCAACACATGGCCCGAACAACCCATTTCAGAAGAAAAGGAAATGGGACTGGAGGGGAGAGTTTCCCAGCAGAGATGTTAGTGCTGGAGGTGACCAGGGCAGCACGGAGCTGGAGGAGGCTCTGGGGTAGGGTGGGGAGCCCATGGCTCAGCCCCCAGGTCCCCACCGGGCTGCTCTTCAGGACAGGGAGGTCCACAGCAGGGTGGACCTGGCTCGGGGCAAAGCTCAGACCTCAGAACTGAACCTTCTCTCTTCTTCTAGGGCGGTTGGTTTGCAGCTGCCCTGTCATGCTGGGTGGTGGTGCAGCCCCCACCTCCGTGCCAGCTTCCCCGTGGTGGGGTTTGGCAAATAGTTATCACTCTGGTCGCTGAAGCGGTGCGGTAAACAGGGCTGGTGCTTCCTGCCCAGCTGCAGCAAGAGGAACCAAGGCACAGGGGCACTGGAGCTGCAGGCAGGGGCACCCATGGGTGGGGGGAAGTCTCCACGTCACCTGCGCTGTCCCACAGCTCCATCCAGCCCTTGTCCCAGGCAGCTGCACCATCCTAGGGTCTGAGAACCCTCCCCATCCATCTCAGGGCTACAAGCCCAGGGAAGGCCCAGCAGGGAAAGTGATTCTGGGTGATTTAGAAAGTGGAAAGTGCGAAGAAAGAGGTGTGACTCCATCCGGACCCTTTGCGAGAGGCACCAGCTTCAGGGGGTATTAATAGCGAAGGCAGGTTTCGCTGGGGTGTCAACCAGAGAGCAACTGAGAAGGTTCAGGAGCTGGGATGGAAATAGAAGAACTTGTACCCAAATCTGCACTGCCTCATCTCCCCTGAGCGGGGCTCTGCGTGACGCTCCCAACACCCCACCCCATATGGAGTGGGCATGAAGGACCCACAGTATGGGCCATCCTACGTGGGACATCCAGCATAGGCTTGTCCTACATGAGCTCTTGGCCACCATCTCAGGGCCCTTCTCTTGTCTTGCAGGTGGGATGTCAGCAGAGAACAGCAGCACCAGGAACATCACAGGTAACCCCTCAGGGGCTGCTTCCCTGCCTGTGTCCCCAGGGTCCCTCCCACTCTCACTGGCTGTGCCACAGAAGTGTGGGTCCCCTCCCATCGCCCCCGGAGCCCTCTCCATCACACAGGCAGTTCCCAGGCTGTGACCTCCTCCACGGCGTTTCCCCAGCCCCGCACTTGCTCTCCCTCGGCAAATCCGGATTCGTTTTGTCTCTCTGGAGCACACACGCGTTTTTCCTCTGCGTTTGCAGAGCACATCACAGGAACAACCCGTGCCTTGGGACCAGGCAGCGGGCTCACGCACATGGAGCTTGTCCCGTTCCCACCCACGGAGTATTAAATGGGAACCCAAACGAGCCCTCAAACCCACCAGCTCTGGGACCAAAACACGGGCAAAACCACCAAACTCAGCAAAATGCACCAAATGTGGAAGCGCAGGACAAGCCAGCTGGGGGGTGGGTCTGTCCTAACAGGGGCTCCATGGACGTGCCAGCAGGGGCCAGGATTTTGGAGCTGGGGCTGATGAGATGTACTTAGAGAGGGGAGGGAGCGGCATCCGAGTGAAGCCATTCCCACAGGAGCTTCCATTAAAAACACGTTTTCCCCAATGATTTCCACCCCCAGATGCCAACGCCACCTCACCAGATCAGAGCTGACTGACTGCTCAAGAGCGGCGTTATCCCCCAAAATGGAAAACTCCTCATTTGGGAGATGCTGGGGGGGTCTCCTGGGAGCAGCTCTTTTTTTCTGGTGCTCCGTGGGTGCTGGGTCCTTACTCGCCATGACCACCCTTATCCCCTGGCAGGCGGCGCGAGATCCCCCGTGCAAAAAAGACTCCCCTAC
>NW_010403619.1:39476-40607 GCF_000710305.1 Buceros rhinoceros silvestris
TACGCGCCATGCCCCCCCTTGTCCCCTGGCAGGCGGCGGGTGCTCCCTAGTGCAGCAGCACCCACGCTACGTAGCGGCCAGGAAGAACACGCCCGTCCACTTCGTCTGCTACTCCAAGTACGCCGCCAGCATGCAGTGGTACAAAACGACAGAGGACAGCAAGGACTTCGACGATCTGGATCGCAACACCTCCCGCTACAGCATCGAGAGGAAAGGCGACCTCATCAACTTAACCATCTTCAGGATCGCCTACGAGGACAACGGCATCTACGTGTGTGACAGCAAGAACCTCACGGCAGAGAAGCGGCTGCACTCGTGCGGGACAGAGCTCAGAGTCATGAGTGAGTGGGAGCTCCCCGTCCTCCACACACCCCAGGAGATGCTCTCCAGGAGATGCTCTCTCTCCTTCTCTCACCCTTTCCCCCTCCCTATGAACCGTATGCCCCAACCTCTCCCCGTGCTGGTGGGACCCCTTCAGACACAGCTGAAGATGCTCCATGGCACCATGGTGGTTTCTTTGCTCATCGTCAGCCAAGCAGCCAGACAACCTCCCCCGGTTTGCCCTGGCATGTCCACCCTGCAGGAACACCCCAGGCACTGCATGCCCCTCACAAATCAGATTTTCTCCTGGGTCCTGCCCAAGGAGCCTCTGGTCCCTGCTGGCAGCTCCAGGGGCAGTCCGCAATGCTCTGGTCTCTCCCGAGCGTTGGGGCATGTCACCCTGTTCCCCCCTATCCGTTCTTGCTGATGCATGAAGCTGTGGCCATGCTGAGCTCATCCCTGTTCCCCCCGAGCCTGGCATGGAGGTTGGACTTGGGGCTCTCCCTGTGCTGCTCTCCCAGGTCACAATAGCATCCAGCAGATCCAGAGCAGGAACACCCTGAAGGACGTCATCATCATCATCCAATCCATCCTACTTGTCGTCTTCATCAGCGTTCCCATGTTCCTCTTGCTAGATAAAGTAAGTGACAGTGTCTCCAGCAGCGGGGATGTCCCCAGCTCCACTGCTGTAATGCTCATGGGGGCGTCCTGCATCCTGGGCAGGATGCTGCTGGGGATGGGGACAGGCAGGCGCGGGGGTTGGAGCTGTCGCACGGAAGCATGGCCAGCTCCAGTGGGACAAGAAGCATC
>NW_010403620.1:0-7929 GCF_000710305.1 Buceros rhinoceros silvestris
GCCGAAGTCCGGGCCTGGATGGCGTGCCCTGCTCCCGGGGACGGCGGGGCTGGGCTCACCTGAGCGGCCGAACCGCCTCGGAACCGGTCTCCGGCCCTGCTAACGCCCCTCAGTGAACGCTCCCCCACCGCCTGCTCCGTGCGCGTTTCTCCACGACGCTGCACGCCCAGGCCCCGACCGGGGAGAGAGACGGGGTGAGTTGCAGCAGGAAGGGTTGGGGCTTCTCGGAATGGGAGAGCGCGGCCGCGTTCCCGCTGTGCCGCCGCAGCTCCTGGTAGCCGTGCTGCACGGCGTGTGGGTGTCCCGGGTAACCGCGGGTTTGGTGCGGTACTGTGGCATGAGGAGTATCAAAATGATGCTGAAGTGGAAGACAGCAGCATCTGTGAGCATTCTAGTGCGAAAAATAAAGCTACGTTACGATACACAAATGTCATTACGTTATTAATGCAAATGTCAGAACTAATTTTTTACATTAAAACCTAAATTCTTCTTGAACATCTCGTATTACAATGGCCTTCATTTTCCACAGCCTCATACAGGTTTTTCTTGTGGGTTGTCCATCCGATTTTTTACTATTTGCCAGGTCAGAATGGCCCAGTACTACTGTCTCAGTTACACCTTAGCTCTCATACCCCTCAGGAAAGATTAAAAGGCTTCATTCTGTGACACAAAAGTTAGGGGGAAAATCATTGCCGAATACAACGGGCAGAATTGCCACACATGCACGCGTGTCCCAAACTGTGTCAGCGATTCAGCAAGCCAAAGCATGGGTGCGTGCCCATGTGGGCGGCTAGCACAACCCTCCCGAGATCCACCACAAGAGAATCAGGCATCTACGTATGGAGCTGTCCTGGAGTGTCGTGCATGTGTCCACCACAGACTGTATGATCTGCACACAGGCTCTCAAGGTTTCGCTTAAACTGGACCAGAAACATCTTTGTGTCCGGTAAATTTTTACTCTTGCTCTGTACAGCTGCGCCCCATCCCAGTGCCGCATACTGAGCAGAACAAGTGTCCTTTCTGTGTGTGTTATTGTAGCTGGTGCAGCGCAAATTGTGATGTGTTATTTACAGATTAACGTATTGTTGTGTAAAGGCGGAGCTCGGGTGGGAGCTGGGCGTCTATCATTTATCGTTCTGCTGTCATAAAGAACTTCTATGACTGTAAAATAGCTTTTCTTTCATTACTTTGACAAATAGGGTAAGCCATGGACAAGCACATTGTACTGGATGCCTTACGAGCAGAGGACAAAAAGATGTGCTGTGCCCCCGGAGAGCTTACAGCCTTGTACAAACACAGTCCTACAGGTGTTGGTACATGGTTTGTTTCTGGAATCCGTCAGATTCTTTTAAAAGTAAAAAAAAACATAAAAAATTGTCATAACACCCCTTGTTGAACTGGAGAAGTTCGCAGTGCGCTCCATCCTCCTGGGGTGTCCACGTGGCGTTCATAACGGGGAACTGTTGGGCTGGGTTCTGCCAGGATGTCTTTACCGTTCATGCTGTGGAGGCACGTGGGCAGAACCCCTTTTTCTGTGCCTGCTGAGGTGCCCATAGCTTTGTGCTCCTCAGAGGTTAAGAGCTGTGCCCATGTTCCTCAGCCTTTCACGTGTTCAGCAGCTTTCAGTGCCAGCCGTGCACATACACATGCTCAGCTTCGGTGCACACTGTCAATCAGATTCACCTCCTGTATGCTGGCATCTTTCTCTCCTGTTGTTTTCAGTGGAAATATTTAAGTCAGGCTTTATCAGCACGTACAACCACGGCATGGTCATTTCTTTGACTACGGAGACCTCAAGCAAGCTGTCCTGCATGCACCATGTGCAAAATTAAAGAGTTACAATTCGGACAAATTAAAGTTAATTTCCATGGTAATGTGCAAAGGTGCTTCATGATGAAATCTGTTTCCTTGTCTGCACCGTGTGCCGCTGCTTTCACCTGTAGCCCTGCACAAAGGAGGTTGATATGAAGGGTGAGAAGTTTTTGTCTCCCGGGAACCCAGATCTGGCGTCCTGTTCCAGGCTGAACAATACTCAGATGCTAAAAGCAGCTTGAATAGCCTAAGCCTTTCTTTGGGTTAAGAAGCGATGAAAAATGTTTTGTTGGAGCTTCATCACAAGGAAACACACTCACTGGATATAAAAATACCCAGCCCGAAAGGGAAATGTTTCAGCCAATGGATTAAATGAGGTGGGCAAAATGCAAAATTCCTCTGGATCACAGGGGCCACCCAAATACATTAAGCATGTGTTAGGAGAAGGCTTCCCAAGTTGTGGCCGTTGTCAACCTCCACTGAGATTTGGTGAAAACATCCCTCCATTTTTTTCTAACCTTTTGCTTTCGTCAGTCATTCTCCCAACTTAGACCTCCTTTCTCTTCTTCTGCCTGCTGGGTCTTGCCCACTCAGCTGTAAACTAGCAGTCCCTGTTCTTTTGTCCTTGCCAAGCAGTTCACTGGGGTCCCGATCCTTGGCAATGTCTCCTACATAAGGCCACCAATGATAAATAAAACATTTGAAACTTAAGGTATGCACTGTTCAATGTACGAGTCTAGAATTGTACAAAGTTTTTCCCTCCTTTCTTTTTGCACATAAAGTCTAAACTATAGTTTCCATTAGTGTAAGAAATCATTTTGTCATGACTCAGTCTTCCCTGATGGGAGAAATTGCTTTCTTCTCTGTCCCATTGGCTCTGCAATCATTCCTCCTCTCCCTCCGTTTGCACCGGGCTTCATGCTTCCCCTTTTTCCACTGCCGGTTTATGGTCCTTGAGACAGACAGATGGACAGAAGGAAGCCCATGAATACACACACACACATTTTACCCTCTAGAGTGTGATGCCGAATGCCACCAGCATACCTGTGTCCTGTTTAAAAAGCCGCTTAAGTGGAAAATTCAGGAAGTGTGGCAGTAGGGATGAAACAACGCGGTTAAAACAGCCACTGACCCCGGTCTCTCAAAACATATATCTGCCCAAGGCAAATATCCTAATACTCAGCCATATTTTAATTTTAACAGCAGCCTTACCACTGCTTTCTGGGGCCACCACTGGGGAGAAAGAGGCCTCACTATTTTTCCTTGCCTCAGTGCTCGTACTCCGCATGGGCTTGACTAGACTTTATTTTGGCTTCTGCAACGCTTTCAGGGCAGACTGACCTCTTTACCAGACGCTCACTTGTCATAACCTTTAAGGATCTGAACATTTTGTATTATCGGCATAAGGGCTAGTTGAAATTTATTCTCCTGCCTTCTCCTGCCGTGTCAGCTCACCAGGATGAAGGTCAGCCGTCATGGAGCATTGCCCGTGTCTGGTTGAGGTGCTGCTTCTTCAAATGTCTCTGCAGCTCCACAGAGCACCCGCTGCACCCACCTCTTCTTCAGGGGCTCCTAATGTTTCCAGCTCACCTTGCTCAGGCTCCGTTTCGAGGCTGAACTTCTTTGTTGTAGGGAGGTGTGGGAGGGTCTGGGCCAGTGGTACATCTTTTACACAGCTTGGGTGAGTGTGATTTGTACACCTGAAGGATGTATACAAATCCTTGGATATCAGTCCACTTCCTCCAAAATCTCCAAGTATAAACTGCGTTTTATAGGCTCATAACGAGCATTCAATGTTAGGCAAAATATGAGTTGCCCATTTTTACCATTTTCCACTTTTTGCCACTTTTTACTTTACTGTAGATTGCATCATGTACCAACGACCTTCTTGGGTGTCCTCTTGGTGTCCTCTTGGCAAGGGGACAGAAGCACAGCACACACTCGGATGGATGCTGCGTGGGCAGGTTGCTGTTAACTCTGCTGTAGTGATCGAGGTGTATGTAGAGCCCCTCCATCCACCAGCCGTCTCTTCTCCCCCAGATCTGCAGCGTTGTTCAGGATTTGGGTAGAAGGAACCATCTCGCCATAATAGCAAGAGAGCTGAGCAGAACGCCTGCAGCTGCCGGAGACCAACCTCTTCAAGGCAAATGGAGGAAAACAAAAGACTGGACATATTTGATGTGTGAAAGACTTAAAACCAAAGTACTAATCAGGTAGATCCAAAAGACGTTCACTGCTTCGGCTGTGGGTGATTTCTAATTCTCCTGGTCCTAATAGTACTGCAAACAGTGGCTCAAGATTGGTCCCTTCTGGAGCAAATAAAAAGCAGAAAAGAAGAAAGAGTATAATTTATTACTTCTTTCCCATACACGTCCCTCCTTCAAACAAAGAAGTATGCAGTTACATGGACGATTTAGGGCCAGCAGCTGAGCAGGAATAACTATAAAATTCATGTTTTAATAACAACAACAATAATAAGCACACGACAGCATTTATAACCCTAGTTACAGGCCTGAGATATCATATCCATAGCAACTGCAGCAAGCGGTGAATGCCATATATTTAGAGTTCCCGTGCACCTGCCTAAAATAGCCACCGATAAATTATGCTGATGTTTGTGCCTTTTCGACAGCGTTTTAAAAGGCTGTCGATGCACCCTGCAACCACGCTGAGCCTTCGCAGCGTGGCACAGCAATGGCAATTTCACTTCCCTCCCAAACCTCCACATTTGTCTCCCTTTCGTGTTTCTGATTGTGACAAATTAGTCCAAAAAATGACACCTCGAAGGTGAGCATGGCAACACAAGTGAGCAATAGGTGCAGGGGAACGTCTGCGCTTGCTTCCAGCGCCTGTTGGTTTCCCTGCTCCGGCACCATGGCTGTCAAAACGTGCCTACCGCTAATGGACTGAATTAATAAACTGTTGCAGTAATTAGGGCTCTATCCTCTCCTATTGCAGACGGTGGCAAGGTGATCATGCCGTATATTAATGGCGTGTGTGTAAATAGTTTACAAAGAGTCAGAGACTGACTGCGAGGTGTTTGGATACATGGCTAGTCAGTTGAGGAGAGTGTTACAGAGTCCAACAGGGCAATCGAGTGCTTGTAACCATGGCTTATAAGCATCTACAAGACCATCTGTTGATGTGCTTATTACATTTTATATCACAGACTCCTGGTGTCTGCAACGTGCTCATAACAGCTATTAATCTTCTATTATTAACTCTCTCAAAACAATATGTATTTTAACTTCAATGTGTAACATTACCAGCCAGAATCCCCCCAACCTAACTGTGAGAGCGATCTCACCAAGAGATCCCCAAGCAGTGGGCAGAAAGGATCTGTCCCTACTGTATTATATGATTTGTGCATATTTGGGTTTTCACCTCTTAAACTCTGGAGTCCTGTTGAACATAATCCAGGCCCACGCGGGTGCCCTCTGCAGCAACGTGATGCCACCCGTGGCAGCAAGAGGGGCTGCTGTAGATGTATCAACACCTGGAAGAAACTCTCTGCATTTTCCAATGGAATAGTGACATCCAACCCCAGATCTTAAAACGTGTTTACAGGCAATTAAACGTCACAGTTCATTCGTAAGGAGGATAATTAT
The DNA here is from genome assembly GCF_000710305.1 of Buceros rhinoceros silvestris. Lineage (NCBI taxonomy): Eukaryota > Metazoa > Chordata > Aves > Bucerotiformes > Bucerotidae > Buceros > Buceros rhinoceros. The sequence goes on from NW_010403620.1 coordinate 5,421, forward strand.
TGCCACTGGGAAGAAAGAAACCCCAGGTGCGGATTGAGTCTAGTGGCTCTAAGCTCACCCCTTTTACCTGCAGGAGAACTGAAAGGACCACAAGTGCTTCTAGTTTTTGGGGGTTTGTTTCTTTTAAACCTCAGGTATACAAACATTTATTTAAAATAGATTTCAAATAAAACTTCATGTTTCTCTCTGTTTCCAGTTGACTTCAAATGGAGCTGGATATATGAAGATTAAGATTATTTGTTCTAATTCAGCAGAGCATGCAAATGGAATCCAAAATAAAGTCAGTGTGGGTTAAATTATGGACTCTAGGCATTCATTTTAATCAAATCTTTGAGAGAGTTCTATACAGAACAAAAGTACCTGAACATTACATGTGCACAATACATACAAGAACATAAATGTTTTCATTTATTCATGTTTGAATTGCAGTTCAATGACATGCTAGTATCAAAACTCCTTTAAACCTAATGAAATCCAAACTCTCTTACATTTGCAAGAGGAAAGAAAAATGTATATTCAAGAAGACTATGGAAAAGCACAGCCTTAAAACTAAAAAATTGGATCTCCAGCATAAAAAGAAAAAAAAAAGGTTCCAAAAATTGTTGGAGGAAAAAAAAAAAAGCCTGACTCTTCTTGGTTGAAATAGGATTTTGGACTTCCTATAAAAGCCAGGATCAGGCCAGATGGTTTTTCAAAGAGAGCAAATTATCATTAGATTTTAGGGTAAATTAATGTGCAACTGTGACTGGCTGCATATACATTTAAAAGATATTGAAACTGTTTTAAAGCAGTTGGAACATATTTCCAGGTGGATTGGGAATGTGTAAATATTAGCACATTCTGAAGGCTGGTTTTAAAAGGCCCTTCACACTCGATAGGTCTTGACATCAATTTTCCCCTAATTTACTCTGTCTGTGTGTGTGTGTGCGCGCACGTTAGTGTGCTGGCTGACCACCACATATTTTGAAGCGGATGACTCATATAGGTTCAGTGGCAGCAGAAGGAATATTGGTCTAGAGATGGAGGACGTGGAAAGAAAGCTGTTAATCATAAGCAGCTTGGAAAAGAAATTTCTAAACAGTCTTTTCCAGGGCATGCCAAATACAAGAAATTAAGATAGCCCTTTGAAAGATGGCTTTCCATCAGCACCTTCACCCCGTTCCTCTGCCCATATTCTTTACATCACATATGAGCGCTCAGAGTGGGTGCAATGCCTGTGCTATGAAGTGAATATGTCCTCCTCAAACGTTATTAAACAAATAACCCAAAGGTATAGAAGGCTTTTGTTTTGCGTATTAATGAAATGAACTTGAACCAGAAATACCACCTTCAAATATTTTCAAACTTTAGGTCAAATCAGGATACAGGGCATGGATCTAACGCTGGTTTTGTTTAGAATTAAAAAAGATTTAAACCTCTCTATTCTTTCTTCTTTTTGAAGTGGAGGCTCCAAGATTATTTCTTGTGCTATGGTCCTTTCTCATTCTGTACCTCCACAACCTACAAATAACTTGCCAAGAATACATGTGCTGTGCGAGGAGACTGGTTCCATAGTAGAGAAATTACTCGAAAAATGGACTTTGAATCTCAGTTGTTTAAATCCCAGTTACCAGCCAATTAAAACCCCAACGGAGACAAACTGTCTCCTTTACATAATGCTTTTGTTAACTCCCCTGCATTCAACGCCACGTGGATGCATTCAAGCTACTGCTTTTTTCTGGATGGACTCCTCTAGCCCTGTCTGTACTTTTATTCTGCCCCTGGAGACAGTCACAGCTGAAATTCAGTCCAAATTGGGAAGATGTAGTGTAGCAGCTCCTGAGACCAGCAATCAAATAGCTTTCTATTTCTATTCCTATGTCTATTTACACATTTTAATATACTTTTATTTATGTAAGGTATACATATAGTATACCTTCCTTAATGACTTAGGACCACTATTCCTGCCAGTTAATGAGTATCTGGGATAATTAAAATATTTATCCAAATTGTTTGGACAAACAATGAAAGCATTTCTTCCCCTTGTACATCTCCCAGCCACACACTCCCCATTTTCTTCTCTCAGAGCATTTCTGAAAACAGTATTCATGCAAATGAACTGGGGGAACACTGAGAATTTGTCCTTCAGCATCGTGTGAGCTTCTGGATTTGTTTGGTGCGAAAGAGTTGTCATTTGCCTGGAAGTTCCCATAGTGAATTTATTGGTCTTCTGACGTTCCTGGCGCCAGGTCTGCATTCCCATAAAACAAGCCAGAAGAAACTTTGGAAACAGAACCTTTATAGTATCCACATATTGGGCCATATTCAACTCCCAAGTCAGCAGGTGCAACTCCCATTGATTTCAGTGGGAATTCTGTCTGCCTACACTGGAGCTGAACTTGGTCCATAGCATCTGGGCATCTTTCCCAAAAACTCTGCGCTGAATGCAGGGAATGAACCAAAGCTTAATACACTTCTCTGCTGTCCCTAGCAAAGGAATCAGTCTGTCTTTTCAAGAGATTGTAGGGAA
>NW_010403620.1:8005-15699 GCF_000710305.1 Buceros rhinoceros silvestris
AAAAATACCTGCTAGTCTTGCAAAGCTGCTTTTGCTGTTGTACCCCAGTATGAATATCTGAAATGTTCTCATGAGCCCACACTTCCCCTTGCTTAGAGATTGTCTGTCCAAGATCACCTCTTTTCTGAGGCTTAAAAGGAAGAATTCATTTCGTCTCCTTTTTTTTCCATGGCACAGCATTTGTTATGCAATGATTTTTAAACATCTCTGAAAAAAACCTTCTAATGCAAATAGTTTAAGAAAGAATCTCTCCTGAAAAAGCACATGATTTTGTCTGAAGAAATGCTCTTTCTGCTAAGTCATCTTACAGAGAAAAATACCCTGTTCTGTTAGGTATTTTACTGAAATCCCTGAGAGGGGGAAGGAAAACTCTCAGATACATTTTTAAGACCCTCACTCTTCAGGATGTGTCATTGAAACTGAACATATGCTTAAGTGCATTCTTAAATAAGAGACTTTTGAATGAGGTCTTACATAACCATATCTTCATACCAGAGGATTTGCATTTTGTAGTATTTGCTACTGTAAGTGTAGAAAAATTAAAATAGCATTATAATCTCCAGGCAAAATTATGTGTGGGTTAAGGCATGAGATTCCAATTCGTCAGCAAAATCTGGCAAGAGCAGATTTTTCAGGGGGATGTCCATCATCGTAGGGGCAGGATCTTGTCAGAGAAGGCTGCTCTCACAAGAGTTCAGCGTAGATTAGTTGATGTAAATGCAAGTTAAGCTGCTGAGTGAGATAGAAGGATGTCTGGCTACTTTCCCCACCCTCTTGATCCAGATAGAAGCAACTGAGATGAGACCGTGTTGTTACCTGCTGAAGCTGAGTTCTCAAAAATGTTCCTTCAAGTCATTTAGTTGTACCATATTCACTGTCAAATACATTTTTGAAAAATCCTCTTGTAGGCTTCTGGTTGGCGTAAGTCTGCCCGTGTATGTTTATGAAATGTTATTTTCGCTTTCCAACACACAAAATTGCAGGAATTTTCCTCAGGAGGCAGCACGGGCGGTTCCATCAGAGAGAGCCATTGTGGTGAGAAAGCGAGCTGCACGCAGAGAGATCCGAGCTATTTTCTCCCTAGGTGGTGGCTATTCCTTTGCTCCACTGCAAATACATGCCATAATTGTGGGATCTTCTAAATTGCTCTTAATTCAGATTACTGTCCTTTGCAGGTAGGCTCCTCAGAGCAGATTTCTGGTGTAACATGGTAGATCTACAGTTTCAAGAATCAAGAATGAGTGTGTAGAAGATGCGCCCCTGTCTGGTGTGTGCAGGAAACCATGGCAGAGGACTTGAGCAGGAGAGAGGAGTTCTACAAAGTACCTTCCTACGAGGAGCCAGACAGCAGGACTGTGTCACTCAGCAGTGCCACTCGGTGAATCATGCACCTTAAATATACCATTTAGCCAATAAAATATACTAAAGAACTATCAGTTTCTTAGACAAAGTCAGGAGAACCATGAACACAATGCCAGGAAAATAAGTCTTGATGTTTCTGCGACAAAAGGTGGAGCGGGCAACACTAGAAGATCTGGTCTGCAAAGGAGCCTTTTTCTCTTCAAGCTTTTTCTGCTGGTGGTCCTAAACACCATTCTGCATCAGTTCACGTCAAAGATTTTGCTCGATTAGAAACATTTGTGAAGAGCCTGGCATGAGGAAAAAAGCACGTTACAAATCATCTGTTTTGAACAGGTTTGAAGTACCTCAAGACGAGGCTTCAATCAGCTTTCCAGAGGGTGTCATTGCTCTTGAAGGACAAGAAGGGTGGACCTGTAGAGCCACTTTTTTCTCTGGATCCCGTGCATTAATCCCGGCATTTAAACAGTGAAGCCTCCTGGCTTCCCTGCATGCTCATGTCCCCACGGAGCACAGCACGGGGCACTGACTGTAGTAATGATACTAGTTTTACCACGTGTACTGTAATATTGTCCCTTGTAAAACATAACGCTCTTGAGCAGGCATAGTAAATGGAGGACAATCAAGATCTTAAAGGGTAATATGTTTTTATGCATTCAGTGTCTTATGGCACTGTGTAACTTCAGAGCCCAGATGTGGTGGTGGCCTCTCCAAATCACACTATTAATATCGTGTAATGAGCAGTGTTGCTACTCTTGAATTCTGGCCCACCGGAGGGTGATTTCCAGCACTTCCAGCCTCTTGTAAAAGTGTTATCCTCTCTGCTGTGTATGTGCCTGGCTTACGCTGGACAGTGCTGCTTGGGATTGCAGTGGTGTCACTGTGACTGAAGGAGAGTTTTCCCGGCTGACACTGGTATAACCAAAGATGAGAATCTGGCTTTTTGCTTCCTGGGAATGACCCAAATTGCAGTAGAAGATTTTTTTCTCAAAGAAACAGCTCTCCTTCCCTCTTTAACCTCAGGTCAGGACACAAAGCATCCCCAGTACTGCACAGGGTGATCTGACATGTCCCTGCAGCATGAGCGAGGCTTTGGGCATTGTACCCAACGCCCCAGAGAGAATCAACATTTTTTACCACTTTCCCCTCTGCTCCAGTAAGAGCACTCCTGGAAGTCAGCTTGTCCATGGGATATTCCAGGGGATAACCAGGAACAAAAACTGGAGCTGTATTGCAGCATAGCCAACAGCCCTTTCCCCTCTGAATGTAGATGTGGATGATGCTCCTCTCAGCCCTGGCATTCAGCACGTCTGCAGCCTTTGGGTTTTTGTGATGGTCCAGAGAACAGAACATGTCTATCTTCCCACTTGCTCTCTGAGAATAGCTGGAAAATAAGGTTAAAAACTGCCTTCCCTTTGGGCTTTACTTTCCTCTGCCTCTCTGTAGGAGTCACAGGAGTACCATGCCTAGAGCAGCCTCCTGGCACTACACAAGCCCACATGGGTCTGTGTGCCCTGAAATCTTTTCTGAGAGGCCTGTAGAAGGACTCAAAAAAAGAACAACAACAAAAAAAAGAACAAAAAGCCCCAAGAAACACCCAAAACCAAACCACCCCCAAAAACCTGCTGGAGAAGGTTTCCAAGACCACTGTTGGAGGGCAGGACCTAGCTCAGTTTGAATTACTCATGCAGGTTTATAGGACACTGCTGTACCTATGAAAAGGGGCTTTGAGATGACTCTGTTCTGGAAGGATGGCTGAGCAAGAAGCGGCACTGTGACTCAGTGCACCCCTTACCTACTGTCGGAAGAGGTGTGTGAATGGCAGGGTAAGAGCGTTTGTACAATGCGTTGCCACTGCAGAAAATTTGGGTTCTGGAAATAAACTGTCCCATATGCAAGGCTAACACAAGTTAAGTCTGTGATACACCAAATGTCATCATGTTCTCAAACTGAGAGCATCTTGCTCAGAAAAACTCTTTCATTTTGGGTTCCTAATGCCTTACAACAACTCCTCTGCAGCAAACATGTCCCAGCAGCTGGGCGATGAGTACAGGACGGAATGGAATAGTAAAGAACAGCTTTTTTCCCCATTAGTGGTATTTTGCTCCTTCCCACAGTAATTGGAATTCAGATGATGTTAATGTTCCCATTCTTATGTTAAAATTAATAGTAGACTGCTGGTATTTCAGCTAGACATTAATTGTATAATATTCATACGACAAATGCTATTAGTTTTAGAAATCTTCCAGATAAACTTATATAAATTTGTCACCACAAACCCGTGAAAAAAAACTTCCATGAATATTGATTAGGGCTTTTCTATAGGAATGCCAGAATCCTGAATAGTCCAATGGTAGCTGCCTGCTTCTAAATAAAGGAGAATATCCAGCTGTATCACTCCTTTCAATCTTCTTTTCATTTTAAGCCTGCCTTTTCTCGCCAATATGTAACGCTGAAGAAATTACCTTCCTACCAGAACTTATTTCCACAGAGCATGTTGTATAACAGGTTAATATTTTACAGCCATTATCTGAATATTATTTGAATTTGAGTGATTAAGAAAAGGAGAATACGTACAGGTTTTCCATAGAGACTTGGTGAGTAGCTGACGCACACTTTCCAAAAACAGGTCGATAGCAGGAGCTTTCGAGGCCTTTTCAGCCACTGGAAACTCCATGAGCCCCGTTGACCCTTACTGGTAGCAGCATAACAGCGGTTTTTCAGGGGCCAGACCCTGAGCTGAGCTATGGGGCCTCAAGCGGGAAGATAAAATAATTGCAGACACGCATCAGAGGGAGAGGTGCAGCTGTACTTGACATACCATCCCTGTCCTACCAGTCACATCCTGGCCCATCCTTGTCAACTCGTGTATTCTCAGGGCCCTGAGCTGCCATTCACACTCACCATGAATTGCCACCTTAGACATCCGCTGTACTTCTCACAATTCAGTCCTGGAAAGAACTACCAGCCACCTCCTTCCTTTACCATATACACACAGACACACTCTTACTTTCCCCTGCTCGTCCCTTTAGCTGGGTTTGCTCCACATCATCCACACCTGCATGTTGCCCTCAGAAATGCCTCCCTGTGTTACAAACGAGATCCCCTGCTGACATCAACTAGATCCATCAGCAGAGATCCATTGAAGTCACCTGTCTGATGATCTTCCTAGATATTCTGTTGTAAAAACTTAATAGCATGTTTTATTGTTGTGCTATTTGAGTTAGTGTTACAGGCCAGGTGTTAGGATCATTATTCTGTTGGTCCTTGAAGACCGTACCAACTATTCTTTTCTTCCTGCCCTATCTCCTGAGCTCATGGATGATTTACCCAGTGAAGGGTCAACTCATTTTCAAGACAAGCACACAGTTTTAATTCAACCCTCTTCTCCTGTAAAAGAATGCCCCAGCAAACCAGTTTGGTGGACAACACTTAAAAAAGCTTTTTTTAAAACCAAACCAAACAACAGAAGCAATGGAAGGTGAAACTACTTACCTTAGTAACTGAAATGTTGGATATTAAGGCAAATAAGTACTTAGCAGTGTACAAAATCCCAGAAACTCATGGACTTCTACTCTTTACTCATGAACGTTAGAAAATTACTTTCACAAATGCTCTGCAGTGCTTTGTGTAACCCGAGTTTCCCCGTTTTCCTTCACCGTATTCCTTTGTGCAATCCAGATTTGTAAATCATTCCAGGAAACTTTATTAACTCACAGGAGCCCTCCGAAACAATATCCTGTCATTTCCACTGCTCTGAGTCAGACCTAGTCATATCAGCTGAGAAATATCCATGACCTTTTTGTGCCATTTTTCTTCTGGTGATCACAGAAAACCTGAGTAACTTCTGGATAAAGTTCTGCTTCACAATTTTGAAGGGGAAGGTTTTGCCCGTGCTTGCAGCCCAGCTGAATTCACACTGAATAATTTCATTATGCTTCTGTAAATTCCCCTTACAGCTTAAAAGGCACCAAGTATTTTTCTTCCATTCATTACAGCTGAGTAGTCTAAAGCAGCTGCGTTTCAATGGATGTGAAGTGATTCCTTTAAATTATAGCTATTTTGCTAGGAGCATATGGTGTGAGGTGGATTAAAAGGACAATATTGCCGACAGCCACAGCAGAACCTCATCTATCATACTCTGAACCTCCTGGAGCACAATTTTTATGTCTCTCCATCACCAACCAACTCCTCCTTGCTGGGACGTGAAGCAGCAGGAGCGCTTGCAGCGTCCCCAAAGCAGCTCAGCCATCAGATCATCTGCTTCATTTCAACCCCAGCTCAGCAGAAGCAGTTTCCTCTCTAAGAGCAAGAAATGCCACTACGTGATGCCTACAGGGGAAACGTTAATGAGCGTGGCTGCGTTTTTCCATCCTCTACTTACATTGTGTTACAACCAAGCACAACCATGGGGAAGCTGCTCTTGGTTTCAGAAGGGACTGATGGCCAAGGGCTGGACTTCTGTCCCACCAGAACCACAGGCTATCAGATGTATTTTCCCTGTGAACCGCCTGGGCAATGAACCGCAGGCTTCAGGGCAGCTCAGTGGGCCCATGTTTTATTTCTGGCAGCCCCTACTGGAGAACTTTCACTAATGCAACCAAAACCACCTCCTGACAAACACGCTGCTTCCCAAAAAAAGACAGAAACTCATCCTCTTTTGTTTTCATCCGTTTTCACAGTGTACTTCTGCTGAGCTGACTAGCATTTGAATAAGCCCCAGGAGAATTATACCTAGGACGTTTCTACTAAATATTGCCGTTGTAGTAGGAGGGTGCAAATGCAAAGGAGGCATTTGGAAGAGACTTGTAAACAGTTGCCTTGGTACTACCTAATTAGAGTGTTATATTGTCTGGTGGGATCCACTCCCAGGAATGTGCATAGCCCGGATTAACTTTTCCAGAGCTGGGGTGGCAGACTGCAAGCAGTCAAACTCAGGAAATCATTTGGAAATGGAGTTGAGTAGCTTTTGAATCTCTTTTCCTGGGGGCTTTTTTACTGGTGGGCAGAAAAATAAGTTGTTTCGCCCGATAGTCCGGCAGCTGTGCCTGCACGATTGAGGGGTCCAGGTTCTTTAATAAGAAAATTGTCATTTATCCTCTGTCTGTGGGTGGAAAGCAGCATGGTCCAAGGAATCGTCTCCACAGGAGGATTTCCAGGTCCTGGGTTTTACTGCTTTTGACCTGTTTGGCAGCCTTGGCCGAGACACTTCCTCTGCCCATGCTCATGCTCTCTAAATTCTGTTTCCCTGGTCCTGGGGCTCTACAGGTGTTCTTATCCGTACAGGAGCCAAGGCACACCGAGGCGCCACTGCAGCTCAGGGTAATACAAGCACATGGTCACAGATCTGAGGAGGTTTCAGGACCATGTCATCTGGGTACCGTTTGAAGCATCCTTCTCTCAACACTCTCATGAATTCTTCCACAGGCCTTATCTACAGACAAAATCAGCTTGTGCTTTTTTTCTTTTTTAATGTTCTTTTATTCACCTAATCTATCACTCTTGCTTACATCATCATCCACTATTCCTCCAGATTTTCCTGCATACGGCTTCAGAAGAGCCATCGTGAGGTGAGTATGTTCTGAGCTGCTCTTCCTTCTCCAGTACCAGTCAATGGCTTGGTACCTGAACACAGAAATGACCTGCCCACCAGCTATACTATCAGTGAATACAGTAGTGCTTCATCCCTGAATACTCCGAGGGAAAAAGGATCCTGATATTTTCCTCAGTCAGAATTCCTGGGAACTTTCTGGAAACCTTTCCTGGGTGAAGGACTGCTGAGAATGCAAATGCTGGTACTTGAGGCTGGATAGATGTTGTGCGTGTCGGAGATGTGCTGGAAATGGAAAGGAAGTGTTCTCATCCCGCAGCGGCGAATCAGCAACACTCGGTGATCTTTCCTGTGTGAAGGATCAGACTCAGCTTAGGATATATGGGAGATCTCATTAGCACATCTGGCCATTTATTGCATATACTAATTGCTTACTTGATGGTATTGCCATTTGGTTATTGAATGGCTGCAGCATCCCTTTTGATCATTCTTTTGTACGCACTTAAGTGTAACAATTTCCAATTAATTAAATGCCTTTACATTTCACATTGCTACTGTAAATAAAAAGAAGAGAGCTTAAAGATAGCAATCTGAATAAATTCTGGGTTTTCTGAGATTTTTTTGAGTCAGTTTGCTCAGTTACAGAGGAAAAGTATTTCCAGGTTATAAATTCTGAATTCTGAATGTACAGAGGGAAAAGTACTGGGAAACAGCTCAGCCCACAAAACCAAAAGCAATGTTTCTGTGGGGCTTTGTGAAAAATTCTAGATGATGCAATTTCAGC
>NW_010403620.1:15913-31543 GCF_000710305.1 Buceros rhinoceros silvestris
ATATAAAGTGATTAAAAAACTACCCCAAAAAATCAAAATGCAAACTAAATGTCATGCAGACCTGACACCTCAGATGTGACTGTGAGCTCTTCTAGCATAACGTTCATTGGAGACTGAATTCCACAATAAATTCTTCTTTTATTAATGAGTAGCTGTTTGGGTTTGGTTCCTGTGGATTGACGTGGGTGAGTCCACCTGCTAGTTTCTTGTGGTTTTAACCATAGTATTTGAAAAGTTTTTTCCTCTTACTGTCTTTACATCATTACAAAAAAACCCACTACATGAAGAACAAAAGGAAACTACCTAAGTGACCACACAGTGGAAACACTGAAACCGAATACCCTGTCCGCAAAGTGAGATTGAGTGAACTAAGTAAACAACCTGGAAAGAAAGACATAAACCCGTTCTTCTTTCTCTTTCCATTTTAGTAATCTTGGGTGGTGTTTTCAACCACAGCAAGAATCAGACAGAAAGGGAATTTTAAGAAGTTTTTTAAAAAATGTGTCAGAACTCCGGTGGAGCCGCTGCTGATTCACCCCAGGAAGAGCCGAGTCGGGCTCAGCCGGGTCAGGCTGCCTCCCTCATCCCTCGGAGCCTGAGATGGCAAAATTCGGGTTGTTTGCTTGCTCGGTCTGAAACAATCTCTTTACATTGGTGTTGAGTGAGTCACTAGCCAGGAACTGCATATCATGCGGACCATATGCAGGGAGCTGCAAAGATCTGACTCAGAGATGTAAATCTGTGTCATGGTGAGGCACTGGGGGGTTTAGCGACACCTTATTCTTTCCGCCTTTTGTGCTGTTGTGGGGGTGGGTAAAAAAAAACAACACCACCCTTTTGTCATTTTAGGGATGTTTACATACGGAGAAATCAATTTCTTCTTTGTGGGTGTGATCAGAGGTGCGTGGAAAACGTGCCGGCGCTCGGATGCTCCCCGGGTCAATCGCCTACAGAAAGATCCCCGGAGGTCTCCGGCGCTGCGCTGAGCGGCAGCGAGATGATACGTGAATTCAATCGCTCGCATTCCTCTCGCCGGCACCACCCACATCCGATGGGATCCGTGAAGGCATGGAAATCATTTTGCTTGTTTGTGTGTGTCTGAGCATGCAACCTCGGAGCTATGAGAGCCGGGCTCAGTTTTGGGGCACTAAAAGCTGAGGCCAAGCCACTGCCCCGTGGCTGGTCCTCGGCTGGTCAGGGATGGCTTGGAGGAGGGGGCTACTGAGAGGCACCTGGTGCTGCCCAGCTCCCGTGGTGTGCCAGGGGGTTAGTAGTAGCAACCACCAGGGTGGCTTTCCCCAGCTCCTTGTCCCGGGGCTGCCCTTGGTGCCCAGCATCCTGGGTCTCCCCCCAGGTCCCGAGTCCACCCGGGCGAGACTCCACTCCGGTTTTTAGGGCACTGCATATTTTGCTCATGACATATGGACTGTCTGGGGGTTCATGCCAAGAGGTGGGGTGGACTTTGCTTCAGCAAACCTGGATCCGGATTGAAAAACCCTCATTCATCCAGAGCAAAGAGAGGAAAAAAACCCCAGCTGCAGTGCCTGCAGGCAGGCTCTGCTCCGCTATAAATAGACGCTGTTTATTTTACACCAAGTCACTGCACCCTACCTCCGAATCGAGGAGCAGATTTCTCCCTGTACGGGCTACCTGCACCTCGGCTACCTATGCTGATGCCAGCGGGCTTTGCCTCGGCTCCTTTGTTTTGCTTTGATATGTGGAATTAAAGATAAAATCTTCCAAGCTGGGATGCTGAGGGAGGAGGAAATGAAAGGTGTAGGGTGTTAGTGGGGATTGCTCAGAAAGAGTGGCTTCTTCATGTTGTTTGGAGTTGTTTGGAGTTGTTTGGAGTCTTGAGACAAGACCACAGGTGGGCATCCTGTTGACATAGTCTTCCTTAGCATGAGCAAAATGTTGTTCAGTGCTTTTCCTATTCGAAAGTGCCCTGGCGATCAGGTAAGAGAAGCTGCCTCGGTCTTCAGCTGGACAGAAGACACCTAAACTAAAGAATTAGTTGGCCTTTTAAATTTAAACAATTAAAATCAGACCTAGGGAACAAGGAAATTCTAAAAGAAAACATCATTTTGATGCCTTTTGTCTCATTTCTGAGGGCTGATAGGGCTGCTTGAAGCCCCCTGATATTGCTTAAGGTTGTGTCCTTGGTATTGCAAGTACTATAAAAACCTGTGCAAGAGCTGCTCGAGGCTGGACCATTGCATCATGCAGATGGATTTTGCATAACTCTCCAGTTGTTACTCTGTAGTTATGGCACGCTTCGGATGTCTGCAGTGGCTCCCTCTGAGGAGTGCATGTTCCAAAGCTTCCCAGAGGCTGGAGCAGGCAGGAGATCTTAATCTTGGTGGTGGTGCTCCGGCTGGAACAGAAGGGGTTGTGCTCTGGGGCTGTGCAGACACTTGCTTGGGGCGTTCTGTAAGCTTGGAGAATTTCAGGACCATCCTAATTGTTTTTCAGCTTCTCCCTAATCCTCAAAAGCTGAGCAGACCCTGATAGAGTAGATGCAGACTGCTCGTCCCTCTGCTCTGCCAGGTAAGGAAGCCCAGTAGTGGGGAATACACTCAAGTGGCCCCATCTTTCCAGAAATCACACCAAGGGGGTATTAGTGCACGGCTGAAAATCAGATGGTGGCTGCTATGTCCAGAGGGATGCACAAGAGCGGGTACAGCAGCCACATCATGCACAGGGCAAGAGGAGCTGGTGATGCCCCTGCACCTCCTTCCTCCCATTTCCTGCTGCCGGTCCTGCTAAGGAATCTTGGGTTTCACTGGCCACTCTTGAGATAAGCAGCTGGAGGCTGGGGGTGCTTCCTGGCAGGTGGGGCATGGTACGGGTTGGGTAGGGCCGAAGAGATACCCGATGGCAGAAAGAGGATGGGGGGAAGAGCAGGAGCTACAGGTCTAGGCACAGTCATGCCTTTGGTAGGAATTTTGCAAGTCCCTGTCTGCATAGTGTTGTTGATTTTGCCATCTTTGATCCAGGTAAACAGGAGTTGTGTGCACAATGAAAACAAACAGCCAGGCTGGAAAACATCATGAGTCAATAAGGCTCTTTTGGTGCCTCCACCTTTCTCAACCCCAAGTCAGCAAATGCTTCAGTGCTTGGCAAATCAAAAGCCCAGGACTCAGAGCCTGGGGCAGCCCAGCCTCCACACTGGGCTCCAGCCACCTTCTCCTGGTTAATTAAAAGACCATCAATGAAATGTTTAAATACTGGGCAATCAGCGCTGTGTTATGAATAATTGTCCTGACACTGCTGGAAAGCAGGTTCCTTCTGCATCTGAGCCTCACAGCGACTGTGAAGGATCCTCCCAAGTTACACCTGTGGATCAGCAATCCGCTGGTTTGCGCTTGCTGCAGAGTAGGAGCTCACTCCCTGAACCTCTCCTCACTGCCTTCAGAGAGATACCATCAGCCAGGACTTACACCTCCTCACAGCGCAGATCTTCTCTTTAGTCTGGAGCCATCATCTTTCTATCTCAAGCCATGCAAAGTTTGGTTGTTTCTTAAAGTTTTCTGTGTTAGGCTGATGAAAAGAAATTTGGAAGTCTAAAAAAAAACTTTTCTCTTTTTGTGTATTACTTTGGCTGCGTCACTTCCTACATTATTTTTATGACGAAGCACTCACGCTTTTTGACATCAGGACAAATGCTGGCAGCATTCCAGGAGTGGCAGCATTCCTGGGAAGTGCAGTGCATGTTAAAAGCTGTCTTCTGGTGTGAATGGAAGTTAGCTGGGGTGGAAAGAGTTTTTCCTGAGCACAAAATCGATGTCCTCTAACATTGTCTCTCAACTCTGCCACTCAATACATCACTCAACTCTGCAGCCTGGGCTGTTCAGAAAATTAAATGCATGATATTAACACAGCATAAACCAGTTGCCCACCATGTGGGTGCTTTAAATTTACTTCTTGCAATTTATGTTCACCTCTCAAAACGTGCTCACCCTCTCCCTGCTTAAGCCAGAAGGGCCTGGCATCCCTGAGCAACATTTAATTGCTCATAAACCTCTTTTTTTTTGTTTTTTTTAATTTTTAAAATGTTTTTTGAGCTCCAAGGACAGTAGGAGTCAAACACATGCTTCTCATCGTTAACCCTTTTCTGGTTTATCTGTAGGTGACAACCGTGACACTCTTCCTCACTCACTGGAGAGGCAACAGTGGCTGCTTGATCCTGCTGCACCTGGGCAGCACCACGGGTGATGGTCCAGGGAACCCAGGGCTGAAACTCCCGACACATCCCTGACACAGAGCAGTTGCTCCCTTGTGAGCGCCCAGAGCGTGTGGGACAGACACGTCCTTGCCCACCATCACCCTTGTGGGGGGGATCCCGTGTCCCAGCTTTTCTAAAAGCGCAGCTGACATCACTGGGAGCAGCTTGTCCTTTGTTTGACAGTTTGGGAATCCACGAGGAGAATTCAGCCCCTGCATATATTTTAAATCAAATGCTTTTTAAAGTAAGTGAACACAAGGCACTGCATAATTTCTCATTTCTGGGTGGTTTTGAATAGATAATAAAAAAACCCCAAGATACTAGATAACATCTTATTGCAGAATATAAATTAATCTCTGTTTAGCTAAGCAGAGAATATACCACTCAAAAATTTAATTCTGGACTCCTAAAAAGTAATTAAATTGTTAAGTAACATAACTAATAATAAGGATGTCCCACAGAATTATCTCCGTTTTCAACATATGCAGCTCTTAGATGCACTTTTGATTATTTATCTTTTTTATTTTCTTGTTTGAAAACAAACCAGAATTTTAGTTATTTCCATATTAAAAAACCTTGCCCACAAATGAAATTAAACTTTTTTTATTGCATTGCTGAAATTACATAACATTAATTCTACCCCAAAAGCATCATATGCAAAAGTATGAAAACACACTAACAGAAAGAGAACAGTAGAACTGGTCTTCTACTTGCACTGGGTCATTTATTCTTCAGAACAGTTTTACCATTTTCCAACAGAAATATTTGTCTGTCCATTCCATGAAGAGCCATTAGTTGTAACTAGTTCCTCAGCAACTATTTTAAACTTTTCTTTTTAAAATTAAATTATTTTTAAGCACAGACTTGATGTAAAACATACCTAGACCACCATCAATTGCTGTAGCTAAACCACTTTACAGATGGATGATACACCAGTCGATGGACCAGAGGAGTGCACAGGTAATTCTTTTCTTTTCAGACTAACAGAATACTTCGGTGTTTTCTTTGTTTTCTCTAGAAAATGTTTTTTTTCCAATTTAGGGCAGGTAAATGGAATTAAACATATTGCATTTTCCAACAGACTTCTGTAGAGGCTTTGTGACGAATGGTCCCACACCTGGACCGTTCGCAAAGTACATTTTCCACTGCGTGTAACAGGAATTTACTTGAAAATGGGCATTAGGCTCTGCTTTGAGATAGATTTGATTTCCACCTCAGTACTACAAGAGTAAATCAGGTGTAACTCTGCTGCGCCCAGTGGAGTTATATTGTGAGGAAAGCTACATTCAGAAATGTAGCTATTTATTTTCTTAATAGGAATCCAATGTGTAAAACTGAGTTTCTCTGGCAATCTCCCTTGAACTTGTACCCCTTCATTTTTAAAGCCCAGAGCTTCCCGCTATGTCCAGCCTCCGAATTTCCAACCCGCCTCCACTCCTGATGCATTTTCACCCTCTGCAGTGGTGGTGAGGTGGACTCTGAGGCCGTGTGGGCTGTTGGAGGTGGGTGGGTGGAGGCCGTGGGGTTAACACAGTTTAAACCTCCGTTTTGGACACCTCTTCAGATTTCAGTACGTGTAAAATACCTTCCTGGGGTTGGACTTGCAATTCCTATTCTGCACCCTAGTTTTCATTTACAAAAAGATGCCCTGGTTAGCTGCTTTTGAATATGCCCAATGCCAGTCGATGCAGTGACAGTTTGTAAAAAGACCAAATTCTGGCCCTCTGTATCCATCACACGGGTAACCAGTAAGCAGAGCCATGATAAAAACAATCCGAGTAATTCTGAGCATGTGTTACAAGGAGTAACCAAAATACCAGTTGTTACAGCGCAGTCATGGCTCTCGTGGCGGCAGGGGTCTGCCCTACCCCCAGAAAAGCCGATCCTATGGCAGAGCATATGCCTGTTCCACTTCAGAAAATAACGGAAGATGTGGCAGACTTCGTCTGTGCAGTTTGATTAGCACAGGTCTTTTTAAATTGCATAAGTTGAGTTGTACGTGGAAGTGAGGAGTCTTAAAAGCTTCCCTTCTGATACCTGCGCACTGTCCTTCCGTGGCATTAACAGCCATCGTTAGGATTTTTAGAATAATGTCTGGAAAACCCAGCTATGAAATGTGATGCCAGTGTCCCAGAAGCTGTGCAGACTCAGTGCCAAAAAGATAATCCTTGAATTCCCCAACCTAAATAAATCACCCTGGTTTTCAGGAACTGTTTGCAGGACCGGTAAGATTTGCTTCAACTATTATTTCGGTTTTAAATTTGTAAAGGCAAAACTTCTGGCTCAAAAGAAGTTAAAACAAAATTATACCTTTTTGTAGAATCAGTCATTATATGTATTTCATATCTGTATTCTGTTTAATATATTCTATCTCTTATGTATCATATAATAAATATATTCTTTAGGCTTCCATCAGGATGGGGAATATGAATATTAAGATTCTGCATTACAGGCATCTTCAGTATCTGAAAAAATACAAACAAAAGTGTAAAACTAATAGGGTTTCATTAACTTTTTTTTTTTTGCAAGTAAATTAGTTACTTTTCAATGTGATAAGCTTTTTCCTTGACTCCTGTGTTTCCTGATTGCAGCCGTGAACCAGGGTCAGAAACAATAAAACTCAATTAGAAAGGACAATTCCCAGACCTTTCTGAGCCAATATTATCTGCCTCAGAGGTTGGAATCATTCAAATAAAGATCAGCACGATATCAGAACTTTGGGTTCTTTATCCAAACAGCTGAGTCTTCTCCAGCTGGCCCATCACAGCTCAACAATCGTATAGGGTTATATCAGCGATGCTCATTCGTATTTCACAGGCTATAATAAACACAGCAAAAATTAGATGAGGTTCCATTTGAGGTTAAATGTTTCCATGAGATAATAATTTCTGTTTATAACAAGAAAAAAAAAAAGACCACTGGTCTATTTTTAAAACCTAATTTAGACCCGGTATCCAAAATACCAGTTCACAACAGACCATGAATGAGGCAGGATTATGCTCCCTTCTTCATAGTTTTAAATGTAAATGAGGGTGTCTGGAGCTCAGCTGAGCAGAGGCGGAGCGAGAGGCTGCTGCAAGCCTTTGTCTTGCCCACATTGCAAGTGGTTTGCCTTGTATCATCCCCAACGATGAACCTAATTTAGACCCGGTATCCAAAATACCAGTTCACAACAGACCATGAATGAGGCAGGATTATGCTCCCTTCTTCATAGTTTTAAATGTAAATGAGGGTGTCTGGAGCTCAGCTGAGCAGAGGCGGAGCGAGAGGCTGCTGCAAGCCTTTGTCTTGCCCACATTGCAAGTGGTTTGCCTTGTATCATCCCCAACGATGATAACAGATTTTCCCGCCCTGGACAGGGCAGAGCCCTTACATCCTTGTGCCACATTCTGGTTTGTCTGTGAAACTTGAAATCATCCCAAGGGAAAGGCACTACATCATCCCCTTCTGCTCCCTCGCAGCCGCTTAGGGGTTTTGTGATGCAGCCTGGGGGACCTCCTGCCAATGCCATGAGGAGGGTGGGATGTTGCACACTGAGATGTCACCATCGCACACAAGCACAGGAAGAAAAAGAGGGGGAAGTGGTAACACAAACCTCACGCTGGGAGGGATGTAGCCTCCACTGCCAGGGAGCTCATCGGCGCTGTGGGCGCGTGGGAATGGGCAACATCTGCCAAGGAGTGAAGGCTCGAAACCCAGGACTGTCTAGTGCAACCTTCAAACAAGCACTTAGAAAGGCACCCCCAGTGGTTCCACCAGAACGTGTTGCTATCCGGAGCTGTAGGTAAGCGGGAACCTAATAGGGAGAGCAATGCTGCTGTCTAGCTGAAGGAAAGCAGGACCAAAGAATTCCCATTAATTGTACCTCTCCGGTGTGTTCAAAGCTCAGCTGGAGTTTGAGCTGCGATGCGCTGGGTGCTGAGCAAATGCACCAGCAAAACACGGTCCCTTGCTGCGAAGAGCTTCCCAGCGAGATCAAAGGGAGAGAGGTAAATGCATTAGCCTTGTTTTGCAGTTTGGAAACAGCAGCAGCAGAACATTTGCAGGTGTTTTTCCCCAAAGTCCTGCTAAAAGTCCAAGATAGAGGTTGAGCAGACCTCTAAGGCTGCATTCAGCACTGTAATCACCTGGCTCTTCTCCCTACGTTGAGCTTGTGGCTGCGGGTCCTGCCCCCTCCTTGACTTCAATAGATTTTTAGGGCACGCAGAGAGTAAATCTTCCATAATTACAGGCACTGATGTGTTAAAGAGCTTTCCTCTGGTTTTGCACGGGAGCAAGAGGCATAGTTTCTTTTTCCCTAAATCAGGTCGTTATTTGGAGTTTCGGTATTCCTGGCACAGAGCTGTACCTTCTGGTTTTATGCCTTGTTGTTTGCGAGCCGTAAGCTGCAGTCCTTTTTCAATGAGAAAACAATAAAACTACTTGCTTTTGTCTCTTTTCAGACACAGAACATTGTACTAGCTAAAAAGTGCCTTTTAAAAGCATAGCTTTGCTTGTGGAAGAGGGCTATTAACATGTTACCCCATCCTCCAGCCACCCTAATTCATTATACCATTAAGATGGTGTCATGGGCTGATAGCGAAATAAATAGCTACGAGGAAATGTTCAGTGAATTATTTTGCAACTTGAGTTTATTAAAAGAGTGTCCTTTAGCCTGTCTGCCTCATAAAATTTAGGCAAGGCAACAGGAGCTGATTCTACTCTCCCTGGGGTGGATGGAGAGGAAAACCCAGGAGGAAGCCCAGCAGGTCCCACCATGAGGACGGAGATCTGCTGCCACCAATCCAGCTGTGGCATGGAGGCCGGGCCATGGCACAGGTTCTCTCACTGCTCTGCAGGCAGCTCGGGCATGAAGCTTAAATTCATGCTCCACAGGAATTAAAGCACAGTACGTGCAGGTGAAAACCACATTTCCATCGTGCGACTGAAGAAATCTGTTAACTTCAGTGACCTGACCCTGCAAAAAACTTCAGCGAAGGGTCTCAGCGGGGAGGGCGGGGAGGAGGTACCATCCCTCAAGCCAGCGTTCTCAGGCACGTGTGTTTTTGCTGATTGCCTTTCGCCAAACCACGGAGCCGGTTATCGAGTGCTCACATGAAAATCCTCAATTCCGGAAGTTTTGTTGTAGTCGAGCTAGATAAGCTTAGAAATACGAAGCCAGAGGTTCCAAATCAGCCAGCCAGCAGAGCTTTGGGAGAGCCTGCAGTCTGGAAGCCCTGTCTCTAGAGACAAACAACGAAGCTCCTTCCTGCTGGGGAGGATCAGAGGCACCGTGCTCATACTTAGCTAAGGGGGTAACTCGGGAGGTTTTCAGCCTGTAGGTAGTACCACCAGGAAAATTAATATAATGAATATCCCCCGCAGCGTGGTTTAGTTCCTCCTTCCAGTGAGGTGTAGCTAAAGGGACTGTCCTACGTCAATACCTGAAAAAAATCCAGAATCACAGGAGTTAAGGGGTCCCTGCAGAAAAATAAAGTCTGTTTGGCAAAGGGAAGGTTTCTAGGCTGCCTGTTCAAATGGGCACAAGCTGAGGGAGCCAGGGAGGGGCTTGGACATCTCAGCAGCGTTTACATCTCCGTTGGTGTATCTTTGTTTTAAAGCAGGCAGGTAACTGGGGAAGTTACACACAGCCCAGTTTGGGACTGGAAACACCCCATATGTTTTGCACAGGACCCTCTTGTTAACCATGTTTGCTGAGGGCTAGCTCAGCCCCCCGAGATCCCTCTGCTCCAAAAATAATCCCATACACAAGCTCTTTCCCATAGCCAAGCACCCATCAGTGCGTGCTGGGGGCCGGATCCTGGGCTCTGGGGTGGGTTCCCACCAGGCCTGGCAGCATGGAAATCTCCTATGGGCAGATTTTACACTTCCAGGTGAAAAGGCTCGACTGGGTGGGAAACAGAAAAACCCTCAGCTATTTCCTCAGCTTAAGGGCTTTTAAATTGGATGGCATTGATTATTTTAGTGATGAAGTGTACTCGGAATACGGAGACAACACAAAATCATGAATGAAAATTAACTATTTTCCAACCCTAGAAAATGTTAAAAAGAGTTAGCAGAGTATTTGAAAATATTTTTAATAGTTTGGAACAACTAAATATAGCTAAGCTGCAGATAGGCCTCTCTTTATTACAGCTAGAGTTACTATGGCAACATGCTACAATTATTTATCACCATGACGATCCACTGTAGATTTTTTAAATGCATTATCTATTTTTGTTTGCATTGTCATTCCTGCCAGGGGAGGGAAGAGACCGATTTGGTGTGCTGTGAAATGGTCAACATTTCATCCAGGCGAGCACAGGGTGGAGGCTGGGGGAGATTTTAAAATGAGCAGCAGTGAAAACCAAGAAACAACCGCTCCCAGGGTTGGGTTTTTTTTTCTTTCTTAATCTCAAATCGGTGACTGTTTCTAAATGACAAGTGAATAGGAGCTTGTTCTTTGCCAGTCTTCCTCCTGACTGCTCTTTGATAATTTGAGGTACCAGAAACAAATGTGAATGAATGAAGTTCTGCAACACCGGTGAACTGTTATTATCTCTGCCATGGAGAAAGGGAAACGCGAACGAGTTATATTAGGCAACTTCTCTAAGGTCACATCACCAGGCAGCGATAACGACGTGATTAGGACCTGCTTCCTTGGCCACATTCTCCTGTGTGGCAGCAACATTGCGATTACAGCGCCGCTGTCACAAGTGCTCTACATCTTTATTACATATACCAGGTCAGGGGAAACTGGAAAAGCCCGTCCATCCCTAGTTTGCAGGAGAAAGAGGAGGATAGCTGCTATGTGCTGCAGCTTCAGTTGTTCAGCTGTGACAGCACAGGGGCTCCACCAGCTCACTGATGCCTGTGGAGCTGCATCTGCTGGTTGCAGAGCAGGTTTCCACAGACCTCATTCAGCCCATGTCAGTGTTCCAGGGGGTGGTAGCCAGGTGCTCCATCCTGGAGATGTCTTGAGCTGGTAGAGGCACAGCAGACCTCCCTCCCTCCCAGGGCACAGCATGTGGGCAACCCTGTCTCGTGCAGGAAATGCACCGTCATCTCCCTGTACCCCTCTGTGGGAAGATGCTTGAGTGGAGCAGACGTGCCTGAGGAAAGGATGGTGGATATGGTTCTGGCACATCCAAATAATGCTTGGATGATCTTGTCCGGGGTGATGGTGAAGTAATCCTAAGGAGGACTTGGAAAGAACTCTCTTTGTGACTCTCTGACTAATGAAAAGCCCTTTATATAATCCTGCAATCAACTGCATGGGGCTGCCGGGATGGGTAATTGGGCTACAAACGGGCTCCGTTTACAGGAGATTATGTAATTTACCGTTCTGTCATCATCTGCTCCCAAAACCATGTGCTTTCTCCAAGGCTTACATTCCCAGAGATACAAGTAATGGTCACGACTTCGGTCTTCACGTCTTAGATCATGAACAGGATCTTTACAGCCGCAGCTGGTCTGGGTTACACCTGACTCCCCGGTGCGCTGAGGAGCAGGCAGAGGCAGCCTCTGGTGGGAGATTTCAGATTTGTGCCCTTGTACAGCATGTGTGGGTGCAGAAGTGATGGGCACTCAAGAAATGAATAGACAGCCAAGTGAGGTGGAGAAACAGGGGGAACATTGTGGCTTGGACTGTATCCTGTCTTCTTTCTCATCAGTGGGTGTCCCCTGAGGGCTTTGTACCGCCGGTGAAATAAGAAAGTACTTTAGGTGAAAGAAATACCTCCATAAAAAAGGGCATAGCACGCAGAGGGACAAAACGCTACATTACACATCCAAATATTGGGCTGGCAGAGAATTTACAGAGCTGTGTGAATTAATAAAACACTAAAGAACACATAAACTTTACTTCTGTTAAATGAAATGTTCAGGGTCTAGAGACAAGCCATGACTCCCCAGTAACAAATGCCAGTGACAACTAGTGAAACTGAGGAGGAAAGCTCACTGGCATTACACATCGACAAAGATGCCCTGGAGAAGCAAGAAACATTTTGAAATACTTCTGTACTTCTCTGAACCAAAACCACATCATTTTAATGCTTGAGAACATGGGCTGTATTTGGAAAAACCCCTCTTATACAGCAGTTTTGAAACTATAATCCAGCAGAGACACCCTCCTACTAAGGTCACACATCTCCTGCTCCTCAGTGTAATAGTGCTGGTGCTCACCTCTGTGTCTCCTGGTACTTTGTGCTGCAAAGAAACCTGGTATTTGCTGCTCGTGAGGGTGTTGGAACCAGGTCTGTATTCGTGAGCATACAAGCAGGACGCCACACTTCCCACTCCTCTATTGCCAAACACGCACCCAGCAACGTTGCAGCGAAGAATTTTCACAACAGCCCCAGCAGTGACTCACTCACCGGCTTTCTGGTCCTTCTCGGGGGCAGAACAAGCACAGTGCTGCTCTGCTTCCTTGGGCCTGGGCAGCTTCCTCCTCACCATTGCCCCTCTCCACGGGTACCAAACAACAGCAAACAGGGCAGCAGTCCCCAGAGCTGACACCCACAAGTTACACGCTCAAACTGGTGTGTGAAAGACGGAGGGAGAGAGCAAAGGGATGAAAGGGGGGGTCACAATAATCCCAGTGGGATTTCACATGGCTTTGGTAGGTGTCCAGCTTGCAGGGTGGCAGCCTTTTGCTGTCAGAATGTGTGTGGATTTCTGTGGAATGACAAAAGAGCCTGACCATCTCCAAGACACGGTTTAGTCTTGCACTGAGGTATTAGGAGTAGCTATAAGCAGGCTTGTGGGATGTTTTGTCATGGGTAATTCAGCCCACTCCTCAGAGACAGCTGTTGGTCCCAGCAACACATCCCACGAAAGCGGCCAAGAGACTCGGTGTGCCCAAGCAGAGTCAGATGGATGTTCCCAGAGGGTCACACTCTATTTACAGGACTATTTCCAATGCTCTTCAAGGGGGATCTTGCTGTAGGTCAGCACCGCAAGGCCAATAACCAGACTGAAAGACAGCGAAACACTCGTAAGAGAGGCTCGCTTTCCAGCCCGGTCTCTGAGGTGACCGTTCCCTACCTTTGGCACATGCTGTGGCAGAGGCTCCTTCAGAGTGGTACGTGGCCCTGCCTGCAAGGTCCCACGCCCCATCCTGTGGCAATCAACTGAGATGCATGACTGTGTGAGCTGCAGAATGCTCCTGCTGTCATGTCAACAGTCCCTGGTCAAAAAGGGTTTAAGAACTGCTGCTTTAGGGCAGAGAGGTTAACAGTCATTGATTCAGTACGTTTCTGCACCTTGCGAGGTTGAGCCACTGCCGAGCAGAGGCACTATTTTTCTTTTTCCTCTGACTATATGAAGCACAGATCTGAGTACCAAATCCACTGGTGAATGCTAACAAAAGTCTAAGAAGCGTTTGCAGAAAGCCTGAGCTCAGCCAGGCTCCGTGACAGGAGCATCGGGTGGGTAACGGTTGGGTTGCACTGAAAACCAAACTCTTTTCCATCTGGCAGTGGAAATATCACTTGAATAGAAAGAAAGAGGTAGGACCAAAACTATTAAGACTTTCAGAGCCCATTGCTGCTGCAAGGGTTCACAAACAGAGAGAACAGGAGCATCGCTGTCATCGTGGATCGAGAACCAGAGGATGTGGAAGGTGAACTGGAGCAAATGGGATAACCCTGATTTTGCAGGTTTGATGCCAGGATTGGGACGGGGTGAGCAGAGCCCTCCTGGTGTCAATGCCCAGGGGGACACGAGGCTACTTTGGCAACACACACCATGAGATTGAGCTGTAGCACAAGCCTGTGCACAGTCACTTTGTCCCCCGAGTTACTGTGCCCCTGCACAGGAAGCTGCGGATGTAGGAGGATTATATATTACGGCTGTTGCGGGACAAGAGAGAAGCTACGAGCAGTGCAGCCCTTGTACCAAGCACTGCGAATATGCAAAGTAAAGGACAGTATCTCCAGCTCCTTATGATCTCTGCAAAGAAAGGGTGGGATTTCAACGGGAAATTGGGAACACGGCTGTATTCAGTGATTTTTCACGCACAGCAGAGTGTGTTCTTTACTCAGACTATGATGTGAAAACCAAAATCCTCCTTGTAAAATCAGTCCCACACCGTTTGGAAAGGTGTGTTCTACGGATTAAATTCGGTTAAGGCCAGTCTTTGCAGAGACTGCTGTATGGGGTGCAGGAAGACAGATTCAGTTTTAGGGCAGGAGTGTGGGGTTACAACGAGTCCTCTGATGCTTCTCAAGTGATAAATTATTTAAAGGAACAACCTGGGCGCTGGCAGCCCCAGTGTCGTGGTGGGAGGGTGAGAGAGGAAGACTTTTAAATGTTAATTGGTAGGGAAGAGCTGTCTCACACACTAACCACGGAGATCTCCGGTGATGGCAGGAGGCAAAGGAGAGCAATAGAGCATTTCGTTTGTAATGCATGTTCTTATTTCACCTTGGAGATGCGCCCATTGATAGATTTGGCATGCAGATAATGAAACTGCATTGCTGTAGGGTTCCTGACTGCAAGGTGCTTAAACACAAATGAAGCTCCCAGGAAACGTTCTGGCGGGGGGCACAAAGTGTGACACTTGGGGGGGGATTATGGGAAGAGGTTGCAGGAAGGAGGCTGATGATGCACTGGCCTCAGCCAGACAAGGGGAAGATGAAATGGCAGAGGGAGGATGAAGCAATCCTACACAAGTAAGACAAAAAGGATGAGCTGGGCCATGGGGCCAGTTCGAGCTCACATGCTCCTTTTCCGTGTTGAGGGCTCCTAAACAAGCCCCACTTACGCACCATTACCATCAAGTTTCCAGTCCTCCAGCTTCTCTTCCAATCATCACACACATCCTTTTCATTAAGCAGGCAGAAGAGCAGTGGCTCTACAATGTACAGTTTTTGAAACGCAGCCAAACTGGGGGCATGGTTCTCCTCCACCCTGCCCCGGTGTCATAATTTGCACCAGGGACAAGTGGGTGGGGAATGCTGCTGCACTGGAGCAGATACGGCTCTTGAGCTACGTGTGGTTTTGCTGGAGTGGTGATGTGCCAAATGCCACAGCAATGGCCATTTACTCAGAGCAGACCTCCATCCTACTGTGCTGCTCTGGTTCCCTCCACGGGGGTCAAACCCGTGCTCCCACAAGGGTCACCTCTGCCCTAGAAGAACAACGATGGGGTAATGCCACCCTCCACCCTGAGCCAGAGGGCACAGCTCAGCCATTTCTTGGTTTGCAATAAAAACCACCCACAGACCCTCCTAAACCAGTGTAAATCAGGAACAACTTCACCGACGTTAGAAGGGCCAAATACAGTGTCAGACAAGAATGAGGCCAAGTGTTCATGCCTGAAACCTTCCCTCTAATTAAACTTAAATTAAAAAAAAAAAATTAAAGTGGGTAGTGGGCTGGGCTGGCGCAACTAGTGGCTGGGGCGCGCCTCCAGGGCAGCTGAC
>NW_010403620.1:31561-34381 GCF_000710305.1 Buceros rhinoceros silvestris
AAAAAAAAAAATTAAAGTGGGTAGTGTGCTGGGCTGGCGCAACTAGTGGCTGCGTCGCGCCTCAGGGGCAGTTGACTTCAGTGGCTGCATTCTGCTCAGTTGCACAGAGATTTTAAAGTGCTTTTTGATCCAAGGATGAAAAGTGCTGTGTAAATGTAACATTCCCTCGTACAGTTGTCTGTCTGTCAATCCCCAGAGCACGGGCTACAGCTTGCTTATTTTCTGCGGTTAAGGTGAAACCGCAGTTACAGCACTCCTGCGTGTTTAACACCGTTTCAAAGTCCCTCTTGATTTCCCTTTTCATCCTTCGTCAGGGCTATGTTTAGACTCTGATTTCCAATCCTCTGGACTGAGGTTGTTGTTAAAATGCAGCACTGGTAATGCTCCGTGCATCCCAGCCATAACAAACCACTGCAGGCGAGCACAGCGCCGGGGAGAGGGGGGCTCTGAGGGACCGCGCAGTGTTTAGGCTTTATAAATGAGCCAGATCTGCTCTAAAGACCGTTCCCATCTACTATATACAAATACAGCACCAGGAAAAGGGGAGTGGGGGTGGGGGGGAAAGGAGGGATGTGAGTGTAATCTGCAGAACCAAGTGTAAGGGCTATAATTAATCAGGTAATTGCAGTGTTTGCATGGAGTGTCTGTAAATATTACCTCTGTTTCTAAGTATAGTACTTTGGACCATGTATCTCATCATGAAACAAACTGTCAAACAGAAAATGCATCCACTTGACTGGAATATAATGAATATTAGGTCAGCTAAATTGCAAACTGACTAAATTAATTTGTAGTTGTGTACCAACTGATGTTGGTGCGATAATCTAATGAAACCCTCCAAATAAATATCCGCCATGGGAACAACGCAGAGGAGCAAGTGGAGTGTGTGCCGAAGGATTACGAGGGGCTGTGTGATTACAGGAGGAGGTCCCAGAGAGCAAACAGGAACACGGGGTGATCCTGCAGAGCGCAGGGCAGGATGCAAGGGCTGAGCAGGGGACCCCAGCAGTGCTCTGCAGAGAGCCTTGGACTTCAGAGCTGCCCCTGAAGGACCTCGGCTGGGACACCCACTGCTGGACTCAGCCCTCTGGAGTGAGGGTGACACAGGCGAGGGCTCCGTGGGTGGCCCTCGTCTCACGCGGGGTTCTGGCTGCCCTGATGCTGCATTATGCTGCTCTCCAGTAAAGCCGTTGGTTGATACGGTGGCAATTTGGAGTGGTTTGAGAAATGCTGTCTGAGTCCTGTGAGAAATGCAGAGCAAAATGAACAGGTTTGAATCCTGCTTTAAAATCAGCTGATTTGGGCTGAAAACTGAAACATTCTCTATTTCTGCCTTTTTTATATCCTTCTGTTTCCTTTTCATTTGGACAGGGTCAAAATAATCACTGAAATAGTTAATTTGGGGAGCATGGCACCTTGATCCCAATGGGAATTGGGGAGCATGAGCCATTTTTGAACGGGGAGCGTGTCTGACCTCTGGTGTGGGAAGGATGCTGCCCGTAGCTCCCGCACACACTGAATCCGATGCTATTTCCGCAGAAAAGCACAGCTGAGAAATCGCACGCTCAGACAAGACCATGAGCAGTGCAGCAGGACTCAGGGCCACCCTCTCGCAGTAGCCCTACATCCCCCCACGCAGAGCTCAGGCCACACAGGGCTTCTGCCAGGAAACCCTCCCAGAGCCCTTGTAGTCACTGGGTGTCTCGCACCACCCCGATCACAACAGAGGAGCTGAGCAGGTTGAGGCCTCTTGGCAGCGAGGATGAGTGACCCACGAGAAATGCTGGTCCTGATGGTGCCATATCTCCCAAGCACCCCACTGGCAGGTGGGGTGTCCCACCCTGTCCCCTGGGAACCCATCTGCCTCTGAGTGGCCGAATCTTCCAATGCAGACCTGACCTGTGGAGCCATGGATGGTCCCGGAGCAGCCACAGGGTGCCTCCTCTCAGGGCAGTCTGCTTTCTGCACTCCTCACAGGGAATGCGCTCTGCTCTAAGCCCCAAAACTCAGTTTCCGTTTGGATGGCACAAAGAGAGAAATTAAACAAGTGAGTTAAAGCAAGAGAAACGGCTTGCTTTGGTTTGTGCTATCCTGGTAGGTGGTACGTGGAATGTTCCCCCTGAGAGCTCAGCTCAGCGGGAGCAGTCGGCAGGGGTTGGAGCTGCTGCCCCACGGTTGCAGTGGAGAGAGGGGAATCCCTCTGACCTGAAATGTTCCAGTGCCGTGTTCCCAGGGGAGCACAGTAGCTAACTTAGTGACGGTGACATAAGAGGTGCCCTTGAAGTGGGATTACAGGACATGAGCTGAGTTTATTGGGGGGTCTACTGATTTGCCCTTGTGACATGTCATACGACTGTCTGCTCTGCTTACATCGGCTCTTCACAGTAATGTCAGGGGCACTTGGTGAGATTCAGCGTTAGACACCTCGGAGGAAACAGCAGAGGACCAACTGCAAAGGGCTAATAATGTAACAGCGACAAGGATAACGGGTAGCAGTAAATGAGAATCGTGTTTGGGGTGTTTGATGTCAGCCCAAATCTGGGCAGAGCGGGGTCAGACAAACAAGCGGTGGAGAGCTCAGGCAGGGTCACGCCGGCACAGACCGAGCAGGAGCTGCTTGGGGGTTGCAGTCGGCCATAGCGATGACCCAGCACGTGTCCCACCGGGAGGGCCTGGAGCAGAGGCCATGGAGGGCCCTTGCTCCCTCTGAGGAGACCCCAGGTTACCTCTGCCCCTCTGGGGTGCAGAGGGGGTTTGTGCAGACTGATGCTGGAGGGGCTGGGGGAGGGCCCCTCTGCCGGGCCCGGGGCTGTTTCTCAA
>NW_010403620.1:34419-35969 GCF_000710305.1 Buceros rhinoceros silvestris
GCAAGGCCCTCTCTGCAGCGCCAGGGCTTGTTGCTCAAGCAGCCAACGGGCAGGAGAGCAGAGCGGGGAGATGGACTGAAGGCTGAGGAGCAAACAGGCTCAGTGCAGCTGTGGGGGCCCTGATGGGACGGACTGCAGCCGGGGAGAAGGGGCACGGGGGGAACGCAAACACACACATTTAGGGACAAGCTGCGAGGCAGCGCTGAACGTACCTGCTGCCACAAACCAGAGGACCTAATATTAACACCTGATCTCATTATGATGAGAAATACCCTCCCGTATCAGCATGGGGCGAGATAAACATCAGCACAGGATGAAAAAAAAAAGAGAGAGATTGAGAAGGAACTGAGGGGTTTTATCAGTATGAATGCACTAACCCCATGGTGTTAGTGTCCCCATGCAACCCCAGGCACCACCGTCTCCCGGTGCTGCAGTGGATATCCTCACAGCTCCAGCCTCTACACTTGCCCCATTTGGCATGGGGATTTGTTGGGTAAGCGCTGTAGCTGCGTTCCCAAGGTGGCCCTGGGTGTGGGCTGTGGGCCCTCCCTTCCCCCAGGCGAGCTGGCTGCTGCCTGTGGAGGTTCTGGGGAGTTTCTCCCTTGCCAGTCGGCTCTGCTGGCTCTGGCGTTGGCACTGCCATAACTTGAAGAGCTGGAGGAGAGAGGAAGATCTCCTCACCTGTCTGCTCAGCTGTGGGGGCAGGGAGGGGAGGATGCTGTGGAAGGGCTCCTCCAAAAGTGCCTCGGAGGCAGAGAGAACCACCTTTGTGCAGAAGCCTGCCCGTGCCAGTCCAGGCAGAGCCTCTCATGACATCAGCTCTCAACCGGCTTCACAACACGCAAGACCCTGACGTAAGCTGCAAGGGGACCTGCTCCCAGGCATGCTGAAGGTGTGCTGCAACCCAGAGATAGCCTGGCCCTGGGGAAGCTCAGTGGGACTCGCTGTTCTGTCCCCACAGCCCCCGGGACTTTGCCTGCCCCCCAAATCCCTGCCAGGGGATGTTCCCATGCGTACGGAGGTGTGTTTCTTCTTAGGCAATACTGACCTACCGTAGGCTCAAAGCACCCTGGAACTGCACTCTAGATAACTGGGGGTTTTATACCAGTTTAACCACTCCCTCATCCCCTCCTTTCACCCACACCTGAGTTACACAGCAGGAACAAAAGTCAGGCTGGTCCTCACCCTGGGAACCAGGGTAGCACCAGGTCTGTTGTGCTGTCATTGGTCTGGGGGAGCCCCAAAGAGCCTCAGGAGCATTGCTGGAGGTTCACAGCTGAGATGTTCTCTGGGCTCACTCAGGCAGAAGCAATCCCAGGAAAGCTGTTTCCATGCTCTTGCTCCTCCAAGTCCTCCCAGCCTTGCGCTAAAGCCGGTCATCAAGCTGACTGTGAAATGGCATCGAACGAACCCTGCTGTTTGCAGATGTGACCACCCTGACTCTGCTTTGGAGCTGCTTCCTAAACGCACCCAGGAGAACGTGGACTCCCAGCTCGCAATCCCGGCCGGGCGGGAGGCTTTGCCGGGAGCGGTCAGCCCGCCCGGCCCCG
>NW_010403621.1:0-5227 GCF_000710305.1 Buceros rhinoceros silvestris
CCTCCTAGTCCTTTTTTTTTTTTTTTTCTGGAAAGGGGAATAAAAGGTCTTGTGCAACTGGGATGCTGTGGCAGAGAGTGGGTTTGGTTGGGGACTCGGGGTCATTTGGGTTGTCGAGGGGCACGATGCTGGGAGAGGCAGCAGGAGCTTCCACCATGGCCATGCCATCACCTCAGATGTCCTGCACCCCTCCCGCCCTGCGCAGGCTGGAGCCAGCGGATAAACCTCTGGAAAGGGGAATAAAAGGTCTTGTGCAACTGGGATGCTGTGGCAGAGAGTGGGTTTGGTTGGGGACTCGGGGTCATTTGGGTTGTCGAGGGGCACGATGCTGGGAGAGGCAGCAGGAGCTTCCACCATGGCCATGCCATCACCTCAGATGTCCTGCACCCCTCCCGCCCTGCGCAGGCTGGAGCCAGCGGATAAACCTGCTTTCAATCCTCCCCACACCTTGATGAGTTCAAATAAAGCTTCTGGGAATCGCTCAATATGCAAAACACAATTTTTCAAAAAGGGGATTCTTTTTTGCGATTTGTTTCAGCACTGACACAAGGCACAGAAGCTCTTTGGAGCAAAACTGTCTTTTGACCACTGGCACCAGTTCTTGCCACTGGTTCCATCTTGGGGAATGTGCTTTTGCCTGATCCAGACAAGGAAAACTGCAAATTGCTCTGGCTATCCTGAAAGAGGAGACTCCCCTGAAAACATACCTTTCTATCTTCTTTTTTTTCTTCCTTTCCAAGAATGAAAAAGCCCTTCCCATAAAGACAACACCGCTGAAATCTGTGCTTCTGGCTTGTTTGCAAGGCAGGCTCATCCCTTCCTGCCTCACTAACAAGCGGCTGCACAATGAGCACGGCTAATGATTCCCCGGCTGGATGAGCCCAAGGGATTGCCGTTTATCACCCGTTATCTCAGGGGTTTTTTTGCCCCTGTGAAAAGCCAAGGGGCAGGTCTTTATTCTGGGCAGCTGTGGAGGGTGAGGAGTGAGGTACCCACGTGCCAGCTCCGTGCCTGGCAGGGTCTGGCAGCGGGGCAGAGATGATGCTGGCTGAGCCTGGGTGGGAGAGCAAGGGAAGGGTGCCGGAGAGGAGGAGCCCCCCAGGAGCTGGAAGGGCTCTTACGCTGGGCTACGTGGGGATGGTGAAGCGGTGATGGTTGGGTGAGATGCTGCTGCTCCCCTGTCCCAGGCTGGCTGGATTCCCCAACTCCAGACATGGTGGTGGCCACATGTTGTGGGGTCCTGGTGACCCCCCCAGAGCTGAGATGGTCTGTGGTGCAGGAGAGGAGCCAGCAAGCGTGAGAGCGGCTCATATGGGGGGCAGGCAGCAAAGAGGATGAGCTGCGCACATGGCTTTCCCCAACACTTTTCCCAAGGGATAAAGACGTGTCCGACGGGTCTCTGCACGGGGACATGTGGGCTGCTGGGAATAGCTCAGCAGAGCTATTTCCCGGCAGCTTCCCCCCTCCGAGGAGAGCATCACTGCTCCCAATGCAGTGGGAGAGGGAGAAATCCGCTGGTATAATCCTGCCGGGCCCCTCACATCAGGAATGGGCTATCTGGGTTTAGCAGGGGGTAAAAAAACTATCAGGGACCACGCCTGAGGGCAGAGCGTCCTGATCTCAAGGTGGGACATATTCCCCCCTCTCCTCACTGCAAATGGATGATGCCAATGCCCCCTCCCGGGCTAGAAGCAGGGACAACCTGGGCAAACAAAACCCACTCCTAGGAAAAGTCTGCAAAGATCAGATTTCATTGTTTTGGGATGTGGGAGAGCCCTGGAGAACCCACAGCATCCCAACAAACACATGGCGGCTTGTGTTGTATGTCCCCATGGAGCACCCAGGGCCACGCACTTTGTTTAGGAACAGCACGTCGGGGTTACGGCAGCTCCTGGGAAAGGCCAGCTCGGAGGAAGCACTGAAGCCGGAGGGACTGGCTTGTGCAAACGCGTGGGCGGAGGGCAGCAGCTCAGCTACCTCTGCCTCATCCCCCCTTTGTTGCTCACCTCTATTTTTGGTGCCTGCACCCCCGTTCACGGCACTTGCAGGACTTAGCGATTCCCCTGAGGCTGGGACAGCTGCGGTGTGGGCTGCCAGAGCTGCTCTCCACTGAGATTTCCAGCCTCAATAAGCATCGTTAAGTGTTAGCGGGGGTTTGGGGTCATCTAGTGCAGTGTCTCCGGCGGGGACAGCAGCTACTGAGATAAGGACAGCAGGGTATTTGGATTGCTCTGGCATCACCTGGATCAAAGCAGCTCTCCATCCTCCTGCCCTGTCCCAGGTGGAGCTGGCACCACAAGGAAAAAACCATATACTCTTCCTGACATGGAGAAGAGACACCAGCACCAGAAGACACAACATGATAGTGGGAATGGCCATGCTGGAATCCACGACAGGTCCCGTGTGCCAGCAGGTGAGAGGCAGGTAGGAAAGAAGCAGCAGATATCAGCCTTTCCCACTTCTCCTAAGGTTTAACTGGGGCCAGATTTGCCCCTGGCTTAGATTCCTCTGAGCCTCTATCAGCTCCAAGTGAGCCCAGGAATTTCAGCATCACTCTGATGTGGTGTTGGGCCACAGACCACAAGAGAGGAGCGGTGGGTGCTGTGGAGCCCTGCGCCACATCTGGGCAGCCTATCCAGCACTTGCTCCTGGCTGCCTCCAGCTCCTGGGCCCTGAGGAAAGCTGTATGGAGGCTTCATCCAGCCCTTTCCAGAGCTCTCTCCTGGCCTCCCAAGGAACTGCTACCCTGTGCACAGTCCTGCTTTGCCAGGGTGGTGGTGGGTGACAGCAGGGAGGCAGAGGAGGCAGAAAGTGCCAGGCTCCTTCCAAATGACCATATGGCCAGGCACAACGTGCTGGGGAGAATCCTGGGCTGGGGAGCACCCTGCAGTACCATGAAAGCTGGCCAGTGACACCACAGGGTCACAGTGGTGTCACGCTGAGCCTTGTGCTACATGGTGCTGCGTCCCTACAGATGCTGACCTGTCTCCTACATCCCCCAGATTCAGGCACCTGGAGGAGGCATTATTCAGTGGCAGAGGATGCTAGCCCGCTACACTTCCCCATCCTGGGGGCTTTCTGCCCCCATCCCACGCACTCTTCCTAACCCCCTCGATGAGCCTTGGTATTAAATGTGCTCCGCGGAGCCCTGTGAGGCATCAGCACGCTCCTGGGTGAATACTAATAGCGATGCCGTCCGGTCGCCCCAGACTTTCCCACACATCTGCAGTCACTTAATGTGGGAATCGTTAACCCTCTGCTTACGCAGCGCCTGAAATGCGGAGGCGGAGCAAAGTGTTGGCCAGGAGATTCCCCACCAGGCCCTGGCCACCTTCGGGACCATGTGTCTCCCGTCACAGATTGGGTGGGCGAGCCATGCTTAGCACCCATCGGCTGCACGACGAGCACCCAGCTCTGTGCCGGTGCAGGGGGACTAGCATCACCAATCCAGTGAGAGCAGGGGTCCCACATACGCTGGAAAGCAGTGAGAGATGTCAGAGTGTGTCCCTGTCCCCAATGCCTTCTTGAGGATAGTCCCAAGATTTGTGGCATTCACATTTTGCCAGGAAAGCTGATTCAGATCCCGAAGATTGACACTGACCCCTGGGGAGGGAAGAGAGGGGCTGCACGGCAGTGCTGGCAGCACAGTGATTTGGGCTGTGCTGGTCCAGCACCCATCTCTCTGAGGACCAGCTCTGCAGAGCCCTTCCTCTCCGTGGGGACACAAGTGTCAGCAGAGATGCGGTTCAGGCATCTGGGAAAGCTGAAGGGAATGTGTGAGTCTGCAGTGGGGCTGGTGGAGCTGGGGCAGAGGTTTGTCTTCTGCAAGCTGTTTGCACTGATGTCTCTGTTGCCAGAGAGGAGGGGATGCTCTCAGAGCATTCGCTGGGGTGGCCGTGCTTGCCCCAGCCCTCCCTTTCTCTGCTCCAAAGGTGTATGGCAGGAAGGTTGCACAGGAGACATGCTCCCCTCTCCCTTCCCTCCTGCTGCAAGAGGGCAGCAGGAGGAGCTGGGGAATGGGAGGAAGGTGCTGCCTGGGCTGGGTGTGTGTGGGGCCATGCAGCTCTGGGATGTGCTGGTCTGAGGCTGCAGGTTTGCCTTTGCCCCCAGCACCAGGGGGGAATGGGGAACCCACAGACCCATGGGGCTGCCAGGGAGGTGGTGGGGTAGGAGTCTCTGGAAGGAAAGGGGAGCCAGAGGAGGCACCTTCTCAACCCTCTGTAAGTATCTTCTTTCCCAAGAGGGTTGTGAAGCCCTGGCCCAGGCTGCCCAGGGCCGTGGTGGAGTCCCCATCCCTGAAGGGGTTTAAAAGACGTGTAGAAGTGGACAGGGGTTAGTGGAGACCTGGCAGTGCTGGGTTAATGGTTGGGCTTGATGATCTTAAAGGTCTCTTCCAAGCAAAACAATTCTAAAATTCTATGATCTCCCTGTCCCGCTGAAACCGTGATGGGAGTTCCAAGCAAGCCAGGAGACAAGGCAGGGTTTGGTTTCCCAGAGTGAGTGCCTCCTCCATGGGAGGCGAAGGTGATGGGGTGGTCTCCTCTGCAAATCTGCTCGTCTGTGAGAGCTGCCTGCAGCCTGGCCCTGGGGACTCCCGGCCCTCCCTTTCCCAGCCCTCCTGCTTCCAGGAGATGGCATCACTCGATCGCGGATAGCAGCGCCCAGCCCAGAGGAGCCCTGGCCATTCTCCCTCTGTTTCCGCCTGGTTTCCACCAGCAATCTCAGGTGTGGAGAACTAGCAGGAACTCCCCAGGCTGGGTTTGGTGCTGGGAATCTCTGGGGTGGATGGAGAGGGTACTGTCACCTCCTCTCATCCAGCTGGGGATTCCAAAGGATTCCGACAGCCCCATACCTGCTCACCCAAGGGACCCTGGTGTGGGTGGCATACGCACTGAGGGTCCCCAGCAGCACCCTTCAGCCCCAGTGTAGCAGCTGGGGTGCTCCTCAGGGAGCCCATGGAGGGCTCCTCACCTGCCTCTTGCCCACCAGGTGAATAAACTTTGCCAACCATAATCCCCACCAGCAGCAAACAGGCCAGAGAAAAGGAAAAGAGGGAAGCTGTCATCAGTGGATCTTTATGGCCCAATTGTCATCCCCTGCCCCCTTCTCCCTGTGCTGAGGCAGCTCGTGGTCCCCGTCCACTGGCTGAACCCATGGCCTTGGCTCCACGGGATGATAAAAGGGAATGAGGGGCCCAGGCTGCCCGTCTCTGCCTGCGGGAAACAGC
>NW_010403621.1:5330-6296 GCF_000710305.1 Buceros rhinoceros silvestris
CAGCACCCCCCATCCCTGAAATGCAGCTGCCCCTGAGGTGGGACCCAGCAGCCACTCACATTCCTCCATACACCACACCATCTGCTCAGGGGGGATTTTCTTCACTCCCTGAGCCAGTGTCTCTTTGCTGGCAGGAGGAGGAAGAGTAGGAAGAAGGCCTTGGTTCTCTTGTTTAAGCAAATCCATGGTGTGCTGAGACCTTGGGAAAAATCCAGGATAGATGAGATTATAGAGCACCTCAATCAATCTGTGCCACAGGATGAGCTGTGATGGTCACCGGATGGGATGGTCATGACAGTCACCTTTGTCACAGGGGAGAGAGCTCGGACAAGGCTGGGAGAGGGGTTGGGAACTCTGGGAGAGGCACAGGGAGGATGCTGCAAACTGGTCACCTCTCACGATACCTCTGGCCATGCCAGGTCTCGGAAAGCAGAGCCTGGGCGATACCAGCTCTGGGTTGATTTCCCATTGCCGAGGTTTTACTCTGCTCCCTTCTCACAAACCACCTCACCATTACCTCTTACCCCACCTCCCTTGATCTCACCCTAGCTCCCACCTCCTTTCAGGGAGTTGACATGGCATAGGGACATCCGTGTAATATTTTCACCCAGTTTCAGCCAGAATCGGAGCTGGAGCAATGGAACGAGGTGCCCAGGCCTGATAAAGAGCCGCTGTGGATCCGCAGCTCCGGGGTTGGAGGTGCTGCCCCATTACGGCTCCAGTGTGACGTGCTGGATTGCAGGGTGGGAACAGCAGCAGCCCGGCTGTGGCTGGGAGGGCTGCGAGGTGGGTACGGCGAGCTCTCACAAAGTCCACCTTGAGCAAACAGATGACAGCAGTGCTGGGGGGGCTCGGGGACATGCCGGACTCGCCACGAACACGGGAGAGCTCAGGAGTCTGTGGCGATGAAGGGCTGGTGTGGAGCAAGCAGGGCCCTGGAGAGCACCCATGTCCGGGTGCTGTCCC
>NW_010403621.1:6360-7978 GCF_000710305.1 Buceros rhinoceros silvestris
GCAGGGCCCTGGAGGACACCCAGGTCCGGGTGCTGTCCCCCACCCTATGGCTAACGCTGGGGACATCTGCCACCGGCTGCAGTGGGGGAAAGCAAGAAACAGCCACATCAAATGCTCTGAGCTCCCGAGTAGAGAAGCTTTGCTGGTTTTGTTACTGTTTTCCTTTAAACCCCACAAATGTGGGAGACAATCCCACACTGGAAACACTTCCCAGGTTCCTATCTGCAGTCAGGAAAAGCTCTGAAAGTCTCTCTTTTTATTCCTTCCTCTCAATATATAATCCTAAATCTCTTTTTCCTCCTGTTTTTTATTGTCAAATTCCAGGCTGTTTCTGTCCCAGGAGGATGAGGACTGACCCGTCCTTGCCCTGCTCATGTTTCCAGCAGGGGAAGGGGTTGGTGCGGAGAAAAGGGCAGAGGTGGTCTTGGGGAGGTGACAAAATACCCTTCTGGAGCCTCTGCGGGGCTGTGCTTTGGTTTGAGGAGAAAAAGCCAGCCCGCAAATGTTGACTGCGACTACACGGTGGTGGCCAGCGCAGCCGGAGTGTGACACTGGCAGGGAGGGGGACATTGACAGGGAGGAGGCTCCCAGCTGCAGATGATGGGGGTTTCTGCGTGGCATGGCACAGTGCTGGTCCTTGGTCCCTTGTTCCTCTCCAGAGCGAAGCTGTGTCTGTCCTGAGGGGTGACGAGTGGGCAATCCGTGGATGATCTGTGCTAGGGGGTGTTTCTGGCCAGTGGCCACCTCCCACCTTGCAGGCACACACGGCTTCATGAGGGACCTGAGTCTTCTTGGTTTTCTCTTCATAAGAAAACTTATGGGGATGGTTTTGCTTCTTCAAGAGAGAAAATAGGTGAGAAACTCCTCTTGCCAAAGGGTTGTGAGCCCCTCGGAGCCCAGGGACTCCCCCTTGGGTCCATGGTGGGGGCATTCCCCCTGCGCACAGCTGGCTCACTCTGTCTGTCTGTCTGTCCTGCTCTCCAGGACAGGCTGAGCTTTGCTCTTGGGGCTGGAGGGTGAGTTTGCTCCCAAATGGACCCAGGGGCACCTGGAGCCTTCCCTTCCCCCCTTTTCCAAATCAGTCGAATGCTGGTGATGGGCACAGGAAAGCATCATCCCAGAGCAAGGGTTTGGTGTCCCCCAATGTGGGGACAGGGCTGACGGCAGGCACAGCCCAGGTTGTCCCCTGCCCACGGCCGGACTTCAATACGAGTGCTGAGCCCAAGGCACCCTGCTCCTGGGGTACAAATGGCTGCAGGGACGGGGTGGGCTCCCTTGGGGCATCCTCATGGGTGACACCCTTGATGCCCAAACCTAGGGGCTACAAAGGGACCACAGCTGGTGGCTTGGGGACAGCTGTGGAGTGGTGACAGCAGAGGGGACGCGGGGTCCTCGGTGCTCCCTGGGATCACCCGCTACCTCAGCCCCCCTGCAGCTGGGGTGGGAGTTCTGAATTCGCCCCCCACACGCGCTGGGGTTCCTGCACTTTGAAATGCAAACCTGCCTTTCAATGCAAATGCTGCGAGAGGTTGGGCCCAATAAAAGCCTGTGGGCAGGGAGGTGCCTGGCCCCAGGACACAGCTCCCCAAGGCGCCCCAGGTGAGCAGCAGCGAAGGAG
>NW_010403622.1:0-2360 GCF_000710305.1 Buceros rhinoceros silvestris
TATATATATATTTAAAATCTATATTCTAGTAAATGAATACAGTTCATAGAGATCATACCTCAGCAGCTGAGATATCTTCACGAAAGATGAGGGTAAAAATCAAGACTCTCGGATGGGAACTCAGGAGTGCAGGTCACTAAATTATTGCTCCAAGACAAAACTATAAGCCTGTGTATTCTATTAAGAAAAGTTAAAATTGTTGTCTTGTAAAAAATAATGATTATCTTCTCAACTATAAAGAAAACTACATGACTAATAAAGCAAGTGTTACTGTTATAAGTATCTAAACAAATCCTGTATAAATCTAAGCACTGGATTTTTTTAGAAAAGTCTGAAATCTAAGAATACCATAATAAGCTCTAACTTTAGAAATATAAAACCAGTCCAAACAAACACCGTTATGGAATGCATCTTCTCTGTAGGAATGTCATTATATTTATATATTTTTCCAGGACTAGTTCTCTCTTGTGGCCATTTATCCTGGATATATTGACCTTCAGACCCTTCTCCTCCGGTAACAGCAGCATATCATTAGTTTATCTTCCAAAGCTGTTTACGTTTGAAAGTCACTAGTTGTACAGTAGTTTTGTACTGGGTATTTTTCAGCATTTGTGACTAAGCCTACATCTATCTCAAGACTTCTTTCTTTTCAAAGAAAGTAAAGAAGAACCTTAGGACAAGCTACTCAGAGTCAAGACCCCAATCTTTGTGGTTCTTCAGTCTTACATAGCAAGGCTAAGGAATCCTTCAGGTGCTACATCAACAACAGAAGATAAAAGAAAGAAAAGGGGGGGAGTAAAAGAGAAAATGCTGAACAAACAGAAAAAAAAAAAATCAGAGAACTTCACCCATTGTCCTTTGCCAGCACTATGGAGGACACCAGCTGTCCATAAACGCTGTAGTAGAGGTAAGCAAAGAAAATAGAGGTCAGGCGATAATCTGCTCCCATGGACAGTCAGAGATGCCTGCACTAAGAATGCTCCTGGTGAACGTGGTCGTACTCCTTGCTGCCCATGGGAGACTTGAACAGCAAAGCTGCCGTATATTAAAGCATAAAATATGATCATAAGGAGTTCTAAACATGCCACATACTAAGATGGTCAACACGAAAAGAAGCAAAAGGTCTATTACAACTACAAATGTGTAAGAAGAGGAAAAAAAAAGTCATCGATAGTCCTGCTCAGGAGTCAAGGACCGTTGGCAGAATATTTAAATGAAATCCTCCAAGGAATTTTTCACAAGTCTGTTTAATTAAGGTGCAGATTTATTATTACTCCATGTAGAACAGAATCAGTTAAGAGGTATCGCCTGTGCTCGTCTATCTATCAGTGTCTGGACACAAGGCATCAGTGGAAATAAAACGCTAGCACCAAGTAAATATCCCACACATAGTATCTTTAAATGTGTCGTAGGTACTATATAACTATCTGATCATTACTTAAATAATGCTTTGTTATGCTAACGGCACGACCTGGCAAAAGGGGGTATAAAAGTACCCCTGCTGTCAACTAGTCTTTAACTAGTGACCCTACCAAGACACTAGAAAGGTACATTGCTTAGTAATAAATCGGGTCTTGCTGGATGCCAGTTTTCTGCAGTTTCTGTGGTCCAAGTGACAGGAGAGGTAAAGCAATACATAAATACTTCAAACAGAGACAAACCCTCGCCTGGAAGAACATCGTTCTGCTCTGTCGGATTCTTCATTAGTGCCTCCTCACGTAGCATTCCCTTACTATTTTCACAGTGAAGAGCGGGATTTATCTCCTTTTGTACCTACTGCCTAGCACAAGTAGCAGCACTGCTGTAAATCGAGGATTATGAAGCTGTGATTCATGTCTCACAAGTAAGTCAATGCATCTTTTAGTCTCATCTAAAACACGCACGTTCCACCTCTCCTTCTGAGCAAACCAGGGCATTTTAGGGATGTGACAAATAGAGCTGGGATGAGATATGACGATGCTGGATTCATTTAAGAAAAAAGTGACTTGCTGGAAAGGACAGCCAGCATACCTGTGCCATTGGAATCCTCTGCCTTACCACACTACAGAAAGAAAATTAACTCTTTACTTGTCTTGTCAGGAAAAAAAAAAAACCCACAGAAAATACTCTTACCCTCTGGTCAGACTTCAACTGAAAATGGCCGCTCCTGGCAGAGAGCGGGAATTGTTTGCCAGCACCTCACCAGGGCACCGGCCCTTGCATCAGTACTGTTACACCACCCTGGAGTGCAGGAGTACAAGCCTGTCGGTACCTTCAAGTTATTACTTTCCCCTTACACCTCTGGGTTAATACTCTTAAACTATCAAATATGGCTTAAAACATCTGCTCTCAGATGACACTGTGAGGCATCAGATCAGCAG
>NW_010403622.1:2490-7775 GCF_000710305.1 Buceros rhinoceros silvestris
TTAACATATTTAACAGAGAATTCTTAAGGCAGGTGTTGCTGGAAAGGAACCGGCCCCTGGAAATCAGTGTTAATTGCAAAGAGAACGTGACTGTAGATTAGCACAATTCAACAAAACCCGAAAGACAGCACTGCACCCTGAAATGCCGGACAAGCGTCTCTACACAGAGGAAAACCAAGACCAAGTGACTGCTTGCTTGATTCTGTTCATCTTACCAAAGGTAGGTGAGTTCAGCCCCAGGGACCGCAGGGGCTCTGTACTGCCCTGTCAGTACAACTGCTGCAAGAAAATAAACTGCGGCTCTGAATATCCTGTCACGGCAGATCTCAGCAGCGTTTCTGACGAAGGAGACTGACTGCCCGTCACGGGAAGCAGCATCTGATGGTCTTCGCTCCCAATGGGAAGAGGAAGTGCTAAAGACATCTCGGAGGGTTTCACATCGATGGACTCCGATAAAGGGCTTTTCTGACTCTGAATGGGTTCTTGTTCATTGAAAGAATTATCAAGCGCGTTAGAATCAGGGGGGGTTTCAGATCCTGGAGGAAAAAAACAAACCAAAACAAAAAGAAATGTTCAAATGCTCCTGCACAAATTCTGCAAATTCCCTTTCAACTGACTGTCGAAACAAACACTTGCTGTGTCAAAGGCTGCCGGGACAGCTGGGCTATCCCTGGCTGCCATGTGCCGCGAAAGCAGAACGGGCTGTAAATATGCTGAATGCACCATGAATCCCACCCTCTGCTGCTTGCAGCACGACAGCTAGAGAGATAACGCCCTCCACCCTGATCTCCCCTTGGCACAGTACAGAAGATAACAAATCCTTAACATCACTGAACAACACAGCTTTGGAAAACATGTAATTATGACAGTTTCCTTCAGATTTTCTGCTCCAATGCCTGCTATTCCTCTTTTCATTTAACAGAGGCAAAGGAATTCTGGTGAAGGGACTTAAGGACGGACAGAGAAGGAGGCATGTGGAGCTAGTCCTGAAAGAGGCCAGCCAGCTGCACATCTCTGCGCTCTGCACCACAAGTAGGATGCAGATGTCAAATGGCTTCCTAATCAAAACCTGGTATCTA
Organism: Buceros rhinoceros silvestris; assembly: GCF_000710305.1. Taxonomy (NCBI): domain Eukaryota; kingdom Metazoa; phylum Chordata; class Aves; order Bucerotiformes; family Bucerotidae; genus Buceros; species Buceros rhinoceros. The sequence goes on from NW_010403622.1 coordinate 3,570, forward strand.
GAAGAGGAATTCAATGTATTAGAGAAGTCTTTTTAGAGCAGGATTGGCAGCTGGGAGCATTCTGCCAGCTGCCTGACCCTGCGTGGTTGCTAATCCCACTCAGACTTGGGTCAATATTGGGTTAATATTGACAAAAATCTTTCACTGCTCTATTAAAACCACTTGTGCCTTCAAGATGTAACTCCTGTAGCCAGTGCCCTGTTCACCTCAGTTATCAGCTCACAAAGCCACGCTCCTTCGGCATATAGTCAGAAGAGTTCAACAATTCCCTGCAGTTCAGACTGTGCCTTCAGGTGGGAAGCTCTCACAAATTACCAGGACTAGAAAGCAAATAGTCACGTACAGAAATTCTTGCCAGCAGCAAACCACTTCTATGTTGCTCAACCTGTGTTTGCCGTAGCAATGCAAATGCTTGAAAACTTGTCTGGAAGCTGCTTTAAAGCATGTACATCAAGCTTTAGCAGGTGCTTTGGGCTCTGAAGAGAGCCACTATCCAAAAGCCTTTTATTTTCTAATTTTAGGGCCGGATGAGCAAAAAAAGAGTGTTATTCAGCACTGAAGACAGAACAGTCGATGTAGTTTCTTACCCTTTCTTTGCACAAGGAACTCACCTGTGTGAACTTTTGTTTTGTGCTTCTTGAGATTTTTTATATCTGTGTAAGAATTTCCACACATTTCACAGATAAATGGTCTTTCACCTGAAAAAAACCCAAATGGTTGAGCAGTTAGAACAGTCTTGAAATTGAAAGAAAACAGAGTTACAGATGTAGGATCATGGGTTTCAATGATGTATTTTAAACTACAACTTTGTAACTCTGTTATTTCATATTAGAAAGTAAAGCCATGATCACACATCAACAGCAACTCTGTTACACAGACACTAGTCTGAAAAAGGCAATCAAAAAAAATTAACATAATTTAAAGAAAATATCTGATAATGCAGAGATACATGAACTAAGAAACTCTTCTATTTTTCAGTACAGCACAACATGGTGTATTTTACAGGCAAAAGGGTAAAGGTAGAGTAGTATTTATAGCGCAGCAAGCAGCTTGTCTGCAAACTGACCTGTATGGGACCGAAAATGTTTATTGAGCTCTCCAGAGGAAATAAAACTCTTTTCACAAATGCCACAGATATATGGCTTCTCTCCTAAAGGAAACACAAGGAGTTTGTTATTTCGATACATAAACCACAAAACACGTAAAGAACAAGTCAAAGTGAGACAGAGGTAATGACCAATGGGAGAAAGAGCTCCCTAAACCAGAGTCAAAGGGAAAAACCAGGAGAAAGGAGCTGGACGACAACTCCAGAGCTAACTCCAGGCCATCACCCATCTCCCACCCCTCTGCAGAGCCCGCCCTCCCCTGCCCGGCCTGCTCTGGCCCCACAGTGCTCTGTCTCCCGTCACCTGTGTGTTTTCGGGAATGGGTGATGAGAGAACTGGAGACGGCAAAGGCTTTCCCGCAGCTGTCACACACGTAGGGTTTCTCCCCAGTGTGGCGGCGCACGTGGTAGGTGAGCGTGCTAGCCTGAGCGAAGCGCTGGCCGCACCGGTCGCACACATAGGGCTTCTCACCGCTGTGCTTCCTGCCAACAAACACAGGCATCAGTGATTGTCTGGCAGGAGGAGAGGCAACACCCACGGCTAAGTAACCATCCTCCATGAGTATTTTATCCCTTTGTGCTCATGGTCTGTGAACTAAAAGAAACGTCACAACTGTGAGCTTGGCTTTGAGCTGGCAGTTTCTCACAGAGTGAAATCCGCGCTCTGTCGACCCTGGGAATTCAGCACACTGAAAGGCAAAATGATGATTCCCAACACAGGAACATAATTCCCGCTCCTGCCAAAAAATGCGAGAAGAGTGAACAGTGAGAGCTGTGCTATTTCGCTTCCCACCGAGGAACATCTCCTCTCTGGTGCTACACAGAGTGTAAAACAAACCCCACATCACTGCCTAAGGACACCAGCGGCTCGGCTGGAAGGCTCACAGACCATAAACCGCTTCCCTAACGAGCAAATCCGCAGAGGCAGTGATTGTTACACAATGTGAGAAAAGACCCACCAGAAAAGGAGTAGAAATGACCGAGTTCAGTAATTACGTGTAACTCTTGCTCATGCTGGAGTCAATGATTCCGTTTATTTCCACACAGGGATGAGGATTTCAGGGTCTCACGTGTGCCTACCTGGCGTGGATCTTCAGGTTGCTCGATGTTGCAAACTGGAGGTTGCAGACGTCACACTTGTACGGTTTCTCTTCTCCATGGTGCATCCGGCTGTGGAACACCAACTGGCACTTCTGAGCAAAGCCTTTGTCGCACAGTTCACATTTGTATGGCTTCTCCCCTACGGAAAATAAAACCCTTGTGCTCGCTGCAACCTTTCCAGTCCATCACCCAACTCGGGTGTCCGGCCTAATACTTCTTCGAATAACATCTTGGGACATCCCATAATCAGTCCTCTGAAGTGGAATGTGCACAGTCCAATCAAGAACTCAACAATTTGTAAGCATATTGTGTACATAAAACCTTCAAAAATAACAGTATTGGTCATCTAACCTGCCATCTAGCAGCGAACACCATGGAACTCCTGGCCTGCTTAGGCAAAAGCTGCCAGCACAACACCCTCACACTAGAAAATGCAGCTGATATTCCTACCAGCAAACTGCCCCTGAATCCTGCTCCCAAGCTCCATGTTGCATAAGAACCTGAGTCTCTCCCTCGCTTACAGACAGAGCAGGGCATCCTCCTGCATCCTCACCTCAACTCCTCCCACTTCACCTCCCTGCACCTTCACAGCTTCCTGGAAAGGGCTCCACTGCTGGCCTCTGCTCAGAGTTTTCCAAAGGGGAAAAGAGCAGAAGTAAACAACTTTATATCTGATTCTCTGTTACGTCAGAATTCTGAAGAAAGAGAACGACGTAAACCAGGTCCCTCTGCTGCTCGCTGGGCTTAGTACAGCAGCAACGGCCACAGCAGAACTGCAGCTAGGCCAGATCGCCTGGAGAACCAACCATCCAACCCACCATCAATTTGTTTGAGAGCTGTTGACACAACACAAGCTCCTGGCAACACTATTGAAAGCAGAGCTGGTAACACCATCACAGTTTCAGTTCCACCTCTTACTACATAAAATCCCAAATGCTGAAGCAATTCAGCTATCCACCCTGGTTTTTTTGAAGACCCTATAGAAGAAGTTACCTGCTTGTCACAAGATAGCAGGTTTCCCCCACTTTGGTTATCAAACCCGTATCAGGATTTGAAGTTTAAAAAAATCCACAGAAATTCCGGTGTCAAGTAAAGGGAGTTTTTCTTGCTCTACTGGTGACAGCTTTTGGCACTCCAGCGTTAAAGGACAGCCAGCTCTTCTGAGTCTTTCCAGAATCAGGATGTTCAGACTGGTAAAGTCCTCTCTAGCTATCTGAAGTAGAAACCACGATTTTGTACTGAAAAATGCTGAAACATTTCACGCTGCCAGGACACAGGCACTATCCCTGAACGCATACCAGCAGCAGACCAAATTATTTGAATGCACAGATCTTTCCAGTGCTGTATTCACAGGCTCTGTGACCTGTTCCAGGTCTCCACAGCCCCGGAGACAAGGCCAGCGGCTTACCTGTGTGAGTTCTTACATGTGTTTTCAACTGGTTGCACTGGGTGAAGGCCTTCCCACAAAGCTGACACACGTAGGGTTTCACTCCTTTGTGTATCCTCATGTGTCGACGGAGACTACTCGCTTCGGAGAAGACTTTTCCGCAGGTGTTGCACACCGGCTTGGCTTTGGAGTACTTCTGGTCGAGCTCTTCGCCCGCACTCTCCAGCGGGTAAGCGTTCTTTTCACTGGCTATGTTGGCCATGCAGTGCTCCTTCAGCGCACAGTTCGGCTGCGGCTTCCCCCGATTCTGCTTTGCTGCAATGGTCTGAACCAGCATATCCTGCGCTGCCAGTGTTTCGCTTTCCACCACAGCCGCCAGCTGCAGCTCGGAGTTATCACTGCCCTGGGCAGCCTGCTCCGTGATCTGTGTGGCCAGTTTATTTGCATCCAAAAACAGCTCAATGGATGTGTTCTCAGTCACGTCATTCTGATACTGTACAGATTTATTCTGGATGCTTTTGGGGGAGCTGAAATTCTTCTTGCGCTTTTTGGTTTGAGGAGATTTCTTCTCTAAAGCTGCTTTCTTTGCTGGCGGTTGAAGCAGCTCTGCAGC
>NW_010403622.1:7836-10558 GCF_000710305.1 Buceros rhinoceros silvestris
CTTTGCTGGCGTGTGAAGCAGCTGTGCAGCAGCAGCAGCAGCGTCTGCTTTCTCCCGATGACTGTAATCTCGGAGAGTCAGAAGGCAAGTCTGCTGATTCATTTCAACATTGCCAGTGATACTGGATGTCTCTGTAGAAGAGGGATTAGCAATAAAAGCAAAGTCTTCCATCTTGATTTTGCATTTAGTGACCACTTCTTCAACTTTGAGATAGTCAGCAGCCTGGTGAATCTCTTTAACATTCCAGCTGCAAGAAAAGAAGACTTGGGTGACAATGTTCTGGAGAAAACAAACGTTTGTTCTGCACTACCTGCATCAAACCCTGACGGCAGAGCTAAAGAAAAGTAACACTCTTTGAAAGCATCACTTGGAGAACACGCACAGTGAGATCTGGTCTCTTAGTGCCCCGAGACACCAGGAGGACAGTGACTCTCACAGTGACAGCCCATGGTGCCAGGTCTGCAGACCCGCCGAGCTGAGGATTTCATTTTCACCTGCGTGCCTTTTGTGGAATTTTAAGTTAACAGTCCAGTTGTAAGGTGGCGAGGCTAGACATGGGGTTGTTGGGCCAAAAAGCTCAGAAAACCATAAACCACTGGAGAATAAAACACATCAAGTACCACTCTAGAATCCTTCTGCCAAAAGCCTTAAGAACTGGCAAGCAGCACATTCACCTCAGCACTTCTGTGAGCAGGTATTAATCTGGTTTTATAAAACGATTTGCAAACAGTCTTCATTCTGCACCAGCTGCACACAGACAGGCTAACACCAAAGGAGTCCTCATTTAAACTACCTCGCTCTGTTTTTCTGTTCCTGCAACACAGGCCTTGATGGTTTAGACAAAACCAATCTGGAAAAGGTGGAAACACGTTTCACCAAAGCATCTGTGGGCTTACAGCACTTGGAAGAGAGACACTGACGGTCAACAACCTCATTCTAACCATCTGTTACACAGCAAATGTAATCAGTTGGTAAGTAAGCGCCACAACGACTCCCTGAACATGAAGACAACTGTTTTAGTGTCCTGTATTGTACCGGCACTGAGCTCGATGTACACCCTGCCGGCGCCCGTCACGCCGCAGCAGACAACAGAGCCTGCAGAGAGCTGCACAGTCACCTGAGGGGATGCAGAATGGGATGCCAGGTGCACACGGGCAGACGTGCAGGTGTCACCTTCAGTCAGCCAGTTCTCCTGGGTGAGAACGGTAACTTCCACCTGCCTCTTCCTTCAGAGACCGCAGCTGCTCAGCAGGCATCCAGAAACTCTCCCCTGTGGTCCCAGACAGACAGCAGGAACCCTGTGCGCTTCTGCTCAGACCTCCCTGGCAAAGCAGCAGTCCCCGGCCTCACCTCGCAGCTGCGGACATGGCTCTACTGCTGCTACAGCTCCCAGCTACTTCAACAAAAAACCACAACACCCTGCGCCTGTGCTTAAATTATTGAGTTTTCACAGCTCAGGAGAAATGAAGGGTTTTTTTAACCTGCATTTGACAGCAGACGTTGAGAAAGGGGTAAAAATCCTGGACTACACACTCCCAAGTAATCACACTTCCCTCCCGAGGGACAATCTCCTCCTTTCGCCGAGAGAAAAGCACCACCAAGGATCCTCACTGGACGAGAAACAGCACAGCAGTTTCTCAAAATCAATGCAGCCGAAGGGGGAAACACTTTTTCTGGGACTCGCCTTGGGCGCTGTAATGTAATATTTAAAGCAGCAGTCCCTGCCAATTTTAACAAACGTCACTGTTAAAAATTATGGCTCTCCCCATCCACCCGCAGGCTTCAGTCTCCCCGCAGACACAGTTTCTGCGTGCTTGCCGCAAAAACGGATCCTGGGATCCAGCGTCAGACAGGATACACTTATCATTCCCGCTCCTGGTTGTCACGCAGAACGTTTAATCCCTTCTAACCCAGAGAGAAGGAGTGAGAGAACGAGACGATGACAACAGACCTTTGTTTTGGCGCTCAGTGTCACGCGGCATTTTAAAACACAAGCCCAAATGACCTTCAGCTTGTTAACACGTCACATCCACTACAGTCGTTCCTGCAGAACTTATGACAAAGAACAAAAAAATCTGGTACTGCCTAAACACAAAGTTTATGTACGTTACCTGTCAAGGTTTAAGTTTCCCGTATAGATAAATTCCAGGAGTTTTTGGAATCCATCAGCTTTCACTTGACTCTGATCCAAAACAACATTATTGTCAGATGCGTCCCTATAAAACGCACCGAAGTACTCGCTGAAGGAGGCAAGCACGTTCCTGTGTGCCTTGAACTGGAATTCACCGATGACCACCGTGCAGTCACACAGAAAGCCGGCTTCCCGCTGCTTGTTCAGTCTCTCTAGGAGGTGTTCACAGTGATGGGAATACTGCATTTTGATAATGAACAGCAGCCTCTTTGTTCTGACCTGGAAAAGCAAAAAAAAATTATTTACATGCAAGATGTAACTCTGTTTCTCCTTAACAGCATGAAGCTAATGCTTACAGACGAGTCAGCGTTCCATCCCACCCCTGACTGCTGCAGAGCAGTTTGTGTAGCAGCGCTTTGGTACCAGGTACAGCGCGACAGGCGGATCCTTCTTCACTTGGGGAGCAGCTAATTTTAGAGATCGGAGGAGGGGGAGAGGGCAGAGCCGTGCGTGCTCCCCCTCCCAGATCCGAGGATTAGCTTGCCTAAGCCTGTGAGCTGTCCTGTCAAAACCGGGCTCTGAGGAGCGCTC
>NW_010403623.1:0-1417 GCF_000710305.1 Buceros rhinoceros silvestris
GGCTGTTGGACTTGTTGATGAGCAAAAACATTAGCAGACCTACTGTTTCAGGACATGAATAATTAACGATTGTCCCTCATTAATTTCTGGTGGAGCAGAGTCCTGCAGTTAGACGTACTTCTGGAATTGGGAGCAAATCGAACACCAAAGAGGTGTCTGACAGATCAGCGCGCCGCTCCACCACCCCTTCCCCCCACCAGGAACTATTGTGTTGCTCCCGGTGTCTCCTCCGGGAGCAGATCGGGTTTATTTTTAACAAGCACCAGCGTGTCCTTTGTTACGATTTTAATTTCAGGGAATGAGACAAGAAACAAGTTCTATAATTCATGCACATTGCAAGGGAGCACAAGGAAGCCTCCCCATCAGCATGAACCGACTGGCATCTGGTGTTCCTGGGACCTCAAATCAAAGCCTTGTTTACTGAAAAATTCAGAAGAAGATTGCATCAGCTCTCCAAGCGCTGCTGCTGGAGGACGGGCGGATTGCTCTGCCTCCGTTAAACAAGAATTTCAATGCTGCAGCGTGGCTTTGGCTCTTCTAATTTTCTCACATGGCCACGATGCTTTTCTGACACTAAAGGCTTCTTGGTTTTGACCTCGGATTAATACTGACAAACACCCCCTGGGCCTTCTGGAGCTGCCCGTGCCCACTCTCCGTGCCCAGGGACAGACCCGAGACTGTGCTCCAAGAGCTCCTCTGCACCTAGCCAGCAAAACCGCCTTTCATTCCCTAATCCCAGACAGTCAGGGCCAGCGCTTCTCACTTCCACTTCACCCGAAGCCTCGCGCAGGTGCTCCCCCGGGCGCTTCCCCCTTCCTCCCCGCTGAAGGACACTCAGCAGCCGGCCTGACTGCCCATCCTCCGGGTGGGCCAGCCCAGGGTGCCCCTCGCTGAGTGGAACCACGGGCACTCCCTGCCCGCAGGGGCAGGAGAGCCCACCCTCATCCTCATGGGATGAAGAGCTCCGAGGGGTGGAAGCCTGGGAGGGAAACCCCACTGCTGCTTCCAGCACCAGGAGCAACAGGACCTGCGTGGTGTTCTTCTGCTCCCCACAACCCTTCGCACACCCCCGGGGTCCCTCCGTGGCCTGTCCCACCCCGAGCTCCCAGGTCTCGGCCATGCCAGCAGGCACAAAGACAAACCACGGAGGAGGAAGACACAGGACGAAAGCGCACACATCGCGGGATGTGCTGCTGAGCCGGGTTAGTGACCGCCGCCCACGGGCTGGCACCGCGCCCCCAACCCACGCAGAAACCACGCAGCCACCGTGATCCTGACAGGAGCCCACGGGGCAGTCCTGTATGTCCAGGGGACACTGGTCATAGCCGGGGCAGGGAGCCCCCACAGCCAGCAGAGAGCCCGAGCCTGGGGCAGAGTGTGCTGACCCAGCCGGGAGACGACAGCAGAGCTGCACAGG
>NW_010403623.1:1888-2501 GCF_000710305.1 Buceros rhinoceros silvestris
GTCCGTGTCACGGTTCCGCCGCAGCCCTCTGACTTTCACCTCACTGCCACTGTTCTCTCCCAGGCTCCAGCGGCTGGCGGTCAGCAGTCCGTCCGCTCCAGCTGCGTGTGCTGCTGCAGGCTGGCATTACTCCAGCAAAGAGCCTTTTCCCGGGTGGACACCAGGAGGGGGCTCCGAGCCCACCCTGCCCCGTGGCAGACCCCTCACAGCACCCTGCCCTGCACCTGCCGGGGTGAGCGCAGGCACCGACCTGTCCCTCAGCACCCGTCCGAGGGCCAGCACAGCCCCCAGGCCCACGGCTCCGGAGAGGATCACCGGCACCGGCAGCGACCTCTGTTTCCCCGCGCTGTGCCCGGCTGGCCAGAGTGGTTCTGGTCATGTTTGCTATCGGCGAGGAGCTCAGTGCCTGGGGCCGAGGGGCTTCGCCAGGCGCTGTGGGATGCGCTGCTGGTGCCAGCAGCTCTAGCTTTGGTTCCACCGCTCCTCCTTGGGGCTGTCAGGGACACACACCTTGGGTTCACCCCAGCAGCAGCCGGAGGGAACCCCTCTCCTGCGGCTCCTTCCATCTCCCAGTCCATCCCTGCCAGCTGGGACGTGATTGCCCTCGGCCCAG
>NW_010403623.1:2563-5874 GCF_000710305.1 Buceros rhinoceros silvestris
GGGACCCCCGCCCCTGCGCCTCCTTCCATCTCCCAGTCCATCCCTGCCAGCTGGGCCGTGATGACCCTCGGCCGAGCGAGCCCCTCAGCATCTGTCCCCTTCGCAGAGGGAGGGGAGAGGAGGGAAACGTGCGCTGGTGTTGAATCTGCGCTTGTCAGAGCCCTGCTGTGGGGCCGGCAGCGATCTCTGCCGAGGCACCTTGGTGGTGATGCCACTTGCAGCTTTTTTCTCTGAAACACTCTCCATCCCACGCCCACTTGTATTAAAAATTTCCCAGAATGATGACAGTCCCTCTCTGCCCCCTCACTTTAACCCTTAAAGCTCTTCCAGACACCCTCACAGCTCCTTTTGCTCTCTCCAGGCTCCAGTTGGCCTCTCTCCGGACCACTCCAAGGTGCAGCTCCAGCCCCTGTTCCTGCCTCTGTTTAACCCCGTCACTGTCAGCCCTGCAGAGGAACCGAAGCCGCTAAAACCCGCGTGCTCTGGGTGACACTCTACAGCCTCAGAGGCTTCCTGGCTGCTCGACCCCTTCCCTTGGAGTGCCCACCGTGCTGCAGCCCCGCCGCTGAGCCGGGCAGCTCTGGTAACTTAGCAACTTTCCTTGTGCTTTGTTAAGTCGGGCTCTTCAATCTCCTTAATGAATAAGAGAATCAAGCCAGGTAATTGATGCGTGGCCGTTTAGCTGATGAATAATTGACTGTCTGGGTAATCCTAGATATTTCCTCGATCAGATTGTGCAGTGGAACAGCCATATCACCCTGGGAGCAGCGTGGCTCACGCTGTCAGGGGACCAGAATCGTGCTGTGCAAACCCAGGTCCTGCAGGAACCGTCCCAGCTCAGCATGCATCACTCCTCCTTCACACCAGCTGGAGAAGTGGGGCCTCTGTGGACTTCCTGAGGCTCAACAAGGCCAAGTGCAAGGTCCTGCCCCTGGGTCAGGGCAATCCCCTGTATCAGCACAGGCTGGGGGGATGAGTGGGTAGGGAGCAGCCCCGAGGAGAAGGACTTGAGGGATCTGGTGGGTGAAAAGCTGGACATAAACCAGAAGCTTGCTGCCACAGCCCAGCAGCCCCCTGTGTGCTGGGCTCGTACCCCCCACCAGGTGACAGACTGGCTTAGATATGTGTATTTCTAGTCAGTATGAGAGAAGGGAATATTTTTTCAATACCTTTTGATGTTCTTTGTTGCCTCTTTCAAGCATTTGCCCAAAGTGCTCAGCTGCAATGGAAACCCTCTGACCACGTTGTCCTTCATCTCCGTGTGCCTGGAGGAATTCTGGAGTGGCATTCCCCGGGTCTCTCTGCAACGCAATAATCAGAGTTTCTCTGCCGTTCTTTATCAGTAGACTAAGGAAAAACAGATTCTTTTTTCATAGATTATGGGGACAATCTTTTTAGTATGGGGAGGGGCTGTTCAGCAGAGTCTGTTGGGACAGGACAAGGGGTGATGGGTTCAACTGGGAGAGGGAGATTCGCACCAGAGAGAAGGGAGAAATTTTTTACACTGACATTTTAACATCCCGTGTCAGATTGGCCCTTGGGGCTCTGAGCCCCCTGCTCTGGGTGCAGATGTCCCTGCTCCCCGCAGGAGGTTGGGCTGGAGGGTCCCTTCAACCCAAACAAGTCCGTGGTTCTGTGATAACAGGCTGCATCTCAGCAACAGGACCCATTTTATCACACGAGTACTGTGTCAGGTCTGAGAAGCATGACTCCATTTTCAGACTCCCAGTGAAGACAAAGGTGAGGGGGTCACAATGAACCCCCCAGGGCTCGGGGCAGGCTGGGGAAGGGGCAGCAAAGGCCCCAGCCCAGGAGGCAGACAGCGGGTCCACATGGCTGTGTCCCAGCGAGGAACAGGGATGGACTGTGGCGTGGCTCCCGCCTGGGTCTCGGAAGATGAAGGACTGCAATGGTCTGCTCTGTGAGAGCCAGCGCGGCAGGAAGTTATGTGCTTGTTTTAAACAGCAACTGAAGAAAATGTAAAGAGTCAAGTGCTGCTGACTTTGAGACTGTAGCAGTGGTGCTGCTGCAGCCCGTGGCAGAGGGTATCGGCATGAACTGTGTGTTGAACATCTCTAACCACCCATTGGTCCATCCCTCCAGTGAGCATTCACTAGGTAATTTTTAAACAAACCCGAATTAACACAGTGAGACCCAGAGCCCATCGACAGCGCTCTGTGAAGCGCTCCGAGTTAAATTCTAAATGAGACCAGAGTATTTTTATACACCAGGAAAATGGGTAGCGATCTTTGAATGGTGACACAGAATAGAACAGCACACGCTTTTAATCTGACTTTTACCTTCAGATTTTCAATGTGTGACTGGTGATGTTTCATCAGGGTATGGGTTTGGTGGTTTTTTTCTTCCAGAAATACCATTAATTATTTACCAGTAGGTGAATGATCTCTGAAATCTATTGCAGTGACACCTTTGAGTCTGCAGATAGTTTCTGATGGCAAACCATCTGGGCTCTTTTAACTTGTTATTGTTTATCCTTTGGACTTCTCTCCACTGTTGTAGGGTGTAACGGCAGTAGACAGGGCCAGGAACATCAATATTTTACAGCTTTAATTAAAGGGAGCTCAGCAGCTACGTTACCCAGTTCGGGTCCTTTCAAAGCGGCTGCTTTGGGGAGGGAAGAAAAAGGCTGCGTAGAAGATGCTCAGGAAGGGTGTCCTGGGGTGGGCTGTGCCAGAGGACAATCTGAGCCATGACAGGAGCCCTGCACCCAGCTCTGTACCTGAACGCGTGACGCTTGCCTGCAGCGTGTCCTCCCCACAGCACGCAGGGTTCACAGGAGCACGAGGAGTGCGAGGACTCCAACAGCTCCTCCGTGCTTGAAAGGGAAGGACACAACAGCAGCGATGGGAGAACCATGCCAGCCCACCGCGAGTGCTGGCAGGGCAGGATGGGGCAATGTGCTCCCAGGAACAGGCGCTACCTCGGGCTTTGGACCCAGCTCTCCATTTGCATCCTTTGATTTATTTACGGAAACCAGACAGCACCAAATGAAGGGAGGATTAAAAACAAAACAAAACAAAACAAAGGCCTGAAATTTATCCCTCTATTAATTACTGCCCACACGGCAGAGCTGCCTATAAATATGGTGTCACTTTAGATAAAACTTTCATGCAGCTATTTAGGCCCTCTGAAATATAAATGATTTCCTTTAAATTTTTTAACATAAATCAGGGCATAAAGCTTTGCAGCAACACTCCGGTTCCCCCCGATGGGAAGAGGCTGCTTTGCCGGCTCGCTCCTCGCATCCCGACGCCCGCACCCCTGCCCCGGCTGTGCCCCTCGGGCGGGGA
>NW_010403624.1:0-383 GCF_000710305.1 Buceros rhinoceros silvestris
GGGGCCAGGCGCGGGGTGCCGGGGGGAGCTTGGGGTCTGCAGCCTTGTGCCGAGGGCTCGTGTCAGAACGTTTGTCCGTGGGAGGCAGGAGCGCGGAGCAGAGCGCTGGCTCTGGCTGGAAGGCTGTGTTCGTGTGTGGTGATGGTTAAAGGGACACGAGCGTTTTAACCACGTTCCCAACTCACAGGTGCTGCTTTGCTCCTTCTGCGCCTTCTGGTGTGCAGCAGCAGTCCCGCTGCTCAGGTTTCGTGGGGTTTTTTAGTTGCCTTTTTGCTTTTCTGGCCCCTTTGACCCCCTCGGGTGTCCGCGGGTGCCCTCAGTGCCTGTGTCTTCCCAAGCACGCTCCTGCCAGAGGCACCCGGGGGGTCCGGGGCCCCCCCACC
>NW_010403624.1:542-2051 GCF_000710305.1 Buceros rhinoceros silvestris
GTCACCTGTGAGCTGTGGCGTTGGTCCCCCGTGAGGAGCGTGGAACCTCCTGCCTTTTCCACGACATCATCACAATAAAAGTTTTTTTTCTTCTCAACCTTTCAGTGCCTTTCCTTTGGGCCAGGCTTCCCCAGGAAGAGACAGGACTCTGAGCCATTTCAGGTGGGTTTTTGTCAGGTGTGTGTGAGCAGCTTGCCAGTTCCATTGCAGAATTCCTGACGGGTGTACGTGACAGCACAGCCGAAGGGCTGCGTTCCCTGAAGATGCTCTCTCTCTGTGTTCCCTGCCCTGGTGTTCTGGCAGTTACGCTGCTGCCCAATTCGCTGTAATTCTTCGTAATTAAAATTAATTCTTTAAAATTATTGAGACCCCAAACTGTAAATTGGAGCTCTTGGAAGATGAAGCAGAGTCGTATTCTTCACATCGCAGAGGTTTCTCTTCTTGGCTTCCCTGCTCTGACCCGGAGGCTGCTGCAGCTGGTTGTTCCTCTGGCTGGCTGGAGGCACAGAACTCCTTTTACATTTCTAAAGGGGTTCAGGTTTGAGCCTGGCCCCCTCCCCTGTTCCTGTCCCCTTAGTCCTACCCTCTGTGTCGCCTGCTGGCCCGGGAGGTTGTGCAGCTCCGCAGGGAACTGGTCTAGCTGAGGACTAACCCGTGATAAAGCGTTTCCTCTCTCTCCCTGCCCTCCAGGGACGGATTGTTTTCCCTCGCTGGTTCCCTGCCTGGCGCGAACGCCTGGTGCGTGTGCGGTGCTGGTGGCAGGCGGTAGCTGGGGGCAGCAGGAGGAGCAGCTGGGAGCAGTCGGGGCCAGGAGCTCCCTCGGCAGATGCTGGGTGCGATGACCAGAACCTTTCGGTCCTCAGTCCTTGGGGAGCCTTTCTCAGATCTCGATTTTAGCATAATTCACACTAACCTTCTCCCTCAGTTTTTGGAGAGCTTTTAATATTTTAATACTTTGATTTTTTTCTGGGGTTTTTTGATCTTTTTTTTTTTTGCATACACAGTCTGACTTGGTTTGCCCACACTAGAATTTCTGTGCTTATGCTGTTTTTTCAAACCTTTCCCCTAACAAAGGCTTCAGAGAAGCAAATAATGTGTTGAAAAAGCCTCTTTTTCATGGAATCACCGAATCATTCTGGTTGGCAGAGACCTTTGAGATCATCGAGTGCCAACGCTCCCCCTGCACTGCCAGGGGCCCTGAACCACGTCCCTCAGCACCAAATTCCGTATTTTTGATCACTTCCAGGGAGACCCCGGAGAGGCTGCGAGAGCCTTTACCAGTGCGAGCACCTCCGCTGGGGCAGAGCAGGGGCTGTGCTGCTGAAATAGTGAGAACTTCTTTCCTCTTGTCCTGCAGCAACTTCATTATTTCTAGTTCTTCTTGGCCTTGAAGTGGAAACCCTGCAAGGAGTAGCCTGCTTTTGTGGCTTCAGGAGTAACAGAAGGTGACTTTAACACCAGGGCTCCAGCTGTCCTGGACAGTGTTTGAACCTCACTGGAGCTGCCTTG
>NW_010403625.1:0-213 GCF_000710305.1 Buceros rhinoceros silvestris
ACGCCAGGTCCCCAACGGTGCATATCATGGTGTTGTGACACTCGCGGGTCTCCAGCACACCCGACCCCCCAGGGCAGGCGTGGAGCTCCGGACGCCTGGCACCGCACCCCGGACAAGGTCCAGCACCGTGGCCTGGCTTGTCGGGAAGGGCAGCGACCCACCGCGGCTCTCGGCTGGACCAGCTGTCCACCGCTGCCCTGGGAGATGGAGCCC
>NW_010403626.1:0-507 GCF_000710305.1 Buceros rhinoceros silvestris
AGCTCTGGTGGAGCCTCCTCAGACTCCAGCTTTTGGGGTAAAGCAGCAGCTCTTTACAACGGTCGCGGGAGCTTCCAGGGTCTCAAGCGGGGCTGGCTGCTGGCTCCGGGCTCGAGGCTTCGCGGGCAGCTCGGTCCCAGCACGTGGAGGCGGTGGATTTTCTCACGAGTGGGCGGGTGTTCACAAGAGGTGGGAAGGAAGCTGCTGGGAGCGCTCATGCTTTGGCTTTTACCGGCAGAAGAGTCTGGTGAAGAAGCCCCACGTGGCTGTTAGCTCTGTGAGGGGATTTCCTCAGGGAAAGCCCACGAGGCTCGTTCTCCTCTCCGGCTCTCGGCAGAGCGGAGCCCTGCCCTGGGGGGGTCCCCAGCAAGCAGCCGCGGGGGCTTGGACTGGGAGCTTTTGCCTCTGGGCTGTTGGTTGCCCGCTCCAGGTACGGGCTGACGGTGCCCGTGCTGGTGGCCTGTCCCCCGGCGGGGGAAGCTGATCTGCTGCCCCGGGCTCCAGGCT
>NW_010403626.1:600-1691 GCF_000710305.1 Buceros rhinoceros silvestris
GGTGCCCGTGCTGGTGGCCTGTCCCCCGGCGGGGGAAGCTGATCTGCTGCCCTGGGCTCCAGCTTACCTGCGTCCATGGGAAGATGCTCCGCCAGCTGCTGCTGCCCCTTCCCGTGCTCCCCGCCGCGCTCACTTGTTTCCTGCAGGTGAAGAGGAACAGGGCCAGAAGGTCACAGAACGATCTCTTCTGGGGTTTTTTCCTCATTTTTCATTTTTTCTCATAGTTTTTAGTAGCTTTACTGAAGTTAACCTGTTGTTAACGAAGTGAACTGATGGGGAATGTGTTACCCTACTACGGTTGGTGAAATCTTTGTGTATTTTGTAAAAAAAACCCCAACCCTCCAGCAAAACAAAAGCTGTAGAGGGATTTCAGAATTTGACTCCTGCAGCTGGAAGGAAATTCTGGGTCCGGTGGAGCCGGTGCCTTCACACAGCTCCTCACGCTGCACCTTCCAGCCTGGTCCTGGGAGAGGGCAGGTTTCCCACGGAGCCACCTGCCCGATGTGGGGAGTGAGTGACAGCACCGAGTTCTCAGCGCTTGTCCAGGAGGGTGACTCGTGCCCTCGGTGTCTGTGTTTTTACAGCCCCAACCACAGCATCCCCCTGGACCGAGACCGAGGCCTTTACTCCCTGTTTTCGAGGTGTGTAAGCATCTGGGCTGTGGATTCCTGACAGCCAGGAGCTTCCAGCCCGAGGTGAACAACGCGGCAGCGCTGGCAGCGTGGAGGGCTGGAGCATGTCCACGGAGGACACGGACCTTCCTCCGCACCGCACCGAGGGCCGGGGGGTGCCCAGGAGCAGAGGGCTGCACAGGCACCGCTCCACCCTCCCAGCGTGCCATGGAGAGCCACCGGAAAAACCTCTGCTGAAGAAAGAGCACGGAAACAACACAAAAAATAAACCCGGGGAAGATCCTCTTCCCCACCCCACCCCACCCCACCGGTGCTTTTTTGGAAGTCGCGATCGCCAGGAGCGCAGCCCTCCCTCCGGCGCGCCGCTCCCCCGGCAGAGGTGGAGAGACAAAGCGCCATGTGCCCGGCACACGCCGCACTGCAGCCTCTGCGATCATCGGAGCCCACCCCTGGGGGGGC
>NW_010403626.1:1756-2750 GCF_000710305.1 Buceros rhinoceros silvestris
CTCCTCAGTGCAGCCTGTGCGCTCCTCGGAGCCCACCCCTGGGGGGGCTAAACCCACCGCCTGTTTCTCCATGACAGCTCGATGGGTTTTTGTCGTGGCGCCGGCCCTGCCGCCCACGCTCCGTGTCAGCGGCAGGTTTTATACGCCCTGCGCAGCGATGGAGCCCGTGCTCCCGCAGCCCGGCTGAGCCGCTGCTCCGGAGTGGGGTGGGCTGGGCTGGAGCGTTCTTCGGCTCTGCCAAGCTCCAGCTTCTCCCTGGATACTTCCAGAGCTGTGCTGTGCTCCCTGGTGCCGAAACAGGAGGCGAGTCACTTGTTAACTGCTTGCACAGCAGGGAGAATCCTGGGGGAGGCAGCGTCTCCTGGTAGTGCCGCCTACCTTCTACAGAAACACCCCTCAGGATCCAGGAGAAGTTTTTATTGACGAGAAGCTGGAATCTGGGTCGTAGGACAACAAGAATCAGCCGTAATCACCCGTATCTCTAGCTGCCATCCTCCCTGAAGCCCTAGCTGGGGCTGAGCGCGGGTTCCGCAGTGGGATGAAGGACCTGTTGGACGAGGACCTCTCTTGGTGCAGTTGTTTGAGCTCACTCGGTTTCCCTGGCTGTTCCCTCCCAGCCAAGGTGCCGCACGTGCCCACGAAGAGCTGTTAGCACTGGCTGAAACAGTTACATTTTGTCCTGAGGAGATTTTCCTTTCATTTTAGCATTTACATCTTTTTTGATAGTCTAAATGCTCACTGAACAAGTCAAAATCACAACTGAACCACGAGAGACCCCACAGCGGTTCCAGTGTGGTTTACACGTCTCTGCGTGACACGGATGTGCCCAATCAGGCACTGGAAACCGCTTCTTGTCTGCTCCAGCGCTGCCGCCCCATGCTCCGCCAGCGCTGCGGAGCAGCCTTTGGTTACGGCTGCAGCTGGAAGGGTGGGAGCTGGACCACCCTCTCGCCCCGTATCGTCTTTCCTGCTGTCTGACTGCGGCTGCAAACCC
>NW_010403626.1:2865-3254 GCF_000710305.1 Buceros rhinoceros silvestris
CGAGGAATGCAGGTTCTCCTCGTCTGTGGGATTTCTGGTGGCAGCACCACGAAGCTTCTCGCCAGCAGATGGATGCGATGATCTTGTTGGTCTTCCCTGAAAGATCACCCTGCGTCTGGGGTGAGTTCTGCGTGTGTCTGCACTCTTCACCCCGCCGCGTGCCCGTCTGCATGGCAGTGGTTCCCGGGAGGTGGCACGGGAGGGACTGGGGGAGAAAAGGCGCTTGGAGCGTTCAACACGAGCTTGGTTGACTCCACATCCCCCGGGCTGGTTTGGCAAGCGACAGGCAAAGACATCCCGCCGGCTCCTCCCAGCACTTGTAGGCATCCGTTCCTCTCGGCACGCGCTCCTGGCCCGCTCGCAAAACCCTGTTGCGGTCTACAGACGAT
>NW_010403626.1:3374-4116 GCF_000710305.1 Buceros rhinoceros silvestris
CACGAGACTCGGGCTGCGAAAGGAAAGGGCCAAACCACCAGCGTTTGGATGGAAACGCAAACATTTCCCTCTGGAGCGGGATCGCGCCGAGTGAGGAAGAGGGGGCGGGAAGTGGGCAGGGCGGCCTTGCCCCAAACCTCTGCTTCCCCTTGGGCGAGAGAGAAACCGACTCACTGGTTTGGCATGTGACCCTGGCTTTTAGAGAGACATGGCAAGACAGGCAGGTAGGACTTGGCGTGTGTGGTCTGGCTGTGATCTGCTGAGGACCCTTCGTGTGCCCCCTAGCCCCCATCCTGCTGCTCCTTGGCACGGCACCCACCCCTCTTCTCAGCCCCTCTCCCTTCGATGCTGCCCTGCAGACGAGAGGGTGCGGAGGGGCCTCGGGGACGGGCAGAGCAGCCCAGCGGCACAGTGGCGAGCAGCCCTGTGGTCTGCCACAGGCGGTGGTGCAGGGAAGGTTTGCTTTGCAGAGGTGTCTTGTCTGTCCTGGTTGCACCAATGTCCTTGGGAAACCAGCGTGGCTCCGCACCTCCCAGATGCAGAAGGTGATGGAGAGCCACAGTGGCTGGTGGGGTGCAGCCCTTGGCCTCGTGAGCAAATCTAATCTGTGGGGCATCCATCCCGTGGTCCCAGGGCGCCGGAGGCAGGGGTGGATGGACAACAAGCAGGGTCCTGAGGTCCCCAGCCCATCGCTGACTGCCCCTGTGCTGTGGTGGCTGTGCCCATCCAGACCGCGGAGACC
>NW_010403627.1:0-441 GCF_000710305.1 Buceros rhinoceros silvestris
CCTGCAGGTAACTGTCAAAGTTCCTCAGTTTGCTTAGGGAGAGACCAGAGCTGGCCTCTGACCTTCCCCAAGGTTGGGCTCCGGATGAGACTCCTGGGTTTTGCTCTAACAGATGACTCAAATGATCCCAGCTCTGCTGGGAGGGGAGGGCAAGGTCAGCTCCAGAAGCAGAGCCTGAAACACATCCTCATGCAGAAAAGGTGAAGTTCAGGGGTGGCATCCGCCCTGCCTCGGCAGCTCAAACTGCCTCTGAGCGCTTTATCAAGCCTTGTCTCTGGGCCTGCTCTAGGAAAACAGCACAAGAACCAGGAGAGGGGACACTGAGAAACGAGAAAGGAGGGGTTTCAGGATGGAGGTGAGGCACTGCTGGAGCTAGCTGACCATCAGGATCAACCACCTTCCACATTTTAGCAGCTCCAAAGAACCCAGTTTGGGAGACGC
>NW_010403627.1:547-1184 GCF_000710305.1 Buceros rhinoceros silvestris
AATTTTAGCAGCTCCAAAGAACCAAGTTTGGGTGACGTGTCCTGCTGATAAAAGAGGAAGAATGGGGTAGGCTGCAGCAAGTATAAAAGAGGAGCTGTCACCTGCTGGTGTACCAGGAACTGGCACAGTCCCACACTGGGGGGACAAGGCTGCATGCTTGAGGAGAAGTCAACGGTCTCTGATCTGCCCTAGGGATTCTACCTCAAAAAGCAGATAGATCTGAAGTGTACTGCCAACCACAGGCTAATGAAACCAGGACACGCTAGGGGAGAGGGAAGAAGCTGTCCCACCAAGCAGATCCCAGGGAGATCTTTCAAGAGCTGCTAGCAGCAGGTTGACAGCCTTTTTGTCTGGTCCTGGCCCTGCAGGACCACAGTGGAGCGTGTGCTGAGACACTGCAACGGGGCTAACAACAGCGTTCCTACAAATACTTACAAAGAGCAACCACCCTTCTCCAGTCGAAGCCAGGGTGTTCCCGGGCCACGCATCCAGCCGGTGCTGGGCAGGTAATCGCCGAGCTGCACCAGGACACCTCCCCGCAGGCAGAGGCGAGGGCGCAGGGTCTCAGCTCACACAGAACAAGCCCTTCAAGAGATTCAAGCGACTGACAGACAGCACAGGCGGGAGGCAGCCACCC
>NW_010403628.1:0-4693 GCF_000710305.1 Buceros rhinoceros silvestris
TGGTGCCCACCTCAGGGTGGGCCAGCTGGTTCCTGTGGGAAGGGGCAGGTCTCCTCTGGGCACCAGCTCCACTTATGCCAGCAGCAAACCTTCTTCTTCAGGACTTGGCGTCTGCCTTCCAGCTTTGCTCCCGTATGTGTTTTGGGGTTTTTTTTTGTTGTTGTTGTTGAAAATACATTTTGTCAGTTCAACACATTTGTCTGGGTAGAAGATTTTGTTAACGACTGCTTACCAAGCTAAAAAATCCTCCAGCTCCAGAAGGCTGGTGGAGCCCCGCTCAATTCCAGTGCATCTCCTGAAGTGCTTTCCTCCTCCCGAGAACTGTTCTGCTATCCAGTGTGGTTGTGTGGTGTCACATTAGTGAGAGCTTTGCAGCTGTGATCCCAGCTGCTCTTTCCTGGACAGTGTCCTGCCTGTGAATGATTAAAAAAATATATGAAGCAACAAACAGATTTGATCGTTTGGTCCGTAGTATATCCACAGACAGACCAGGAGGAGAGCGGAGGCTTTAAGGGAATGTTCTAGTGTGTTCCCGTGCTCTGAAAATCTCTGATCTATGGAAAAGATGAAAATGAGTTACTCATACGCTGCTAGAAAATGTTGTGTATCAGTTTATTATGTAAAAAAAAAACCCCAAACCAAACAAACAACCTAGACCCTTGGAAAGCTTCAGTTTTCACAACCAGATGTTCTCATTTTGCTTTCAGGTCTGGTTCAAGACCTGAGGTTTGATGTCTCAAGCCCTGGATGCTCTGGGAGTCAAGGTAGGCCGGGGAAGGGAGGGGAGGCAGCGTAGAGTTCCTCTGAGTGAGAGCTGGTACCGACAACTTGCAAGTTATGGCTGGGTGCAATCATGGCTGATTAAAGGCAGCCTGTGCTGGTGTTGAAAATGCAGTCACTGAAGGAGGAAACAGGAAACACCTTTCTCTCCCAAGCTGTTGATGACTGTGCTCAGTTCTGTTTTGCACTTCATTAGCCCTTCCTCCCCACACCTGAAAGGTGGATTGCAAGGAGCAGTGTTTCTGGCCTTTTGGTCTTCCAAGTCCACAGCTTAGCCTGGTTGCTACCTAGTCGTGTGCGTTAGCCTTCTTTGGGCTGTCAGAGGCTGCAGGTCCTGAGCCCTTTGCTGTTTTGCCTTTTGGCCCGTGGCTGAAGAGGAAGGGTGCTGCCCGAGTGCAGGATGGTGGGTTGCTGCGCCCGCTGAATGAGAGGAAACACTTGCAGGAGCACCCAGCAGAAAACAGGATTTACGATCCGCCAGTTTGGCTGCTCCTCATGTAGATGTGCTTGAGTGTTTCAGGGCCTCCAAAAGTCTTATGTGTGTCCCAGTTCCTGTGCCCATGTGATGGTTATTGCAACACTCAGACCACCAAATGAGGGCCAGGTGTCTAATGTCTCCTCTCCTCTGCAGTAGCCATCCAACCAAGACAGACTCTGTGCTACACCATTGATATAATTCTCCTTTTAAATATATATATGTATCTGTGTCTGTTAATCTGCCTGTTAAAACAAAAGGATGGAAACTCTGGAAAAGTCTTGTAATTTTTGGTGTTGCTTAGGATAGGTTGAGTCTTTAGAATCAGTCATGCCAATACTTTGAAACCACTGTGCTGGGAGTTGGAAGGTGCAAGAGAATACGGAGGCCCTGCAGTGCTTAGCTGAAGGCTTCTGACATAAAATTCATCCTGTACCAGTGGGATGTGCTGGGTAACTGACACCGGTGAAGAAAGCGTGAGCAGAGACATCGAGAGCTTTGAAATGTTACTTCCTCTGCAGAAGGTGAGATGAGTGAGCTGTGTCTTCAGAGGCTGCACGTGCTTTGTGCAGTGTGCCTGGTCCCAAGACCTGTGTGTTCGGGCTCTAGCTCAGTAGCTCTTAATTTTTTGTGTTCTGCCTGTGCTACGTATCTTCCTCCTCCTCCCCTCGTGGTGCTGCGGGTAGCGCTTCTGCCCTCAGCAGTGCATCAGGCACAAATATATTGGTCTTCATAAATACATTAGTGATGTTCTTGTCACAGGGTTTTAATTTAGTTGCTTGAGCCTTATGTGGGCCCAGTCCTGCTAAATGCACAGCAGCCAAGGAGGCCCTGAGTGCCTTAGTCTCTCGTAGGCCTCTGCAGGTCTTGCTGTCTCACTGGGGTCAAGCCCAATGGGATTTGTACCAGCTATTGATAGTGAAATGTTGGTGTTGCTCTGCAGCTCTCAGTACTTCTCCAGCACGTGCTGTGGTCTGGTCAATCCCAGATGCTGGCCGAGCGTGGTGATTCCTGGACTTCTCCCTGACCTGCTGGTCATGCCCCTGTGTCTGTCTCTATCTTCCTGGCCCTTTAAGTTCTCTCAGCCTGTTGTTGTTCAATTTTATTTCTCCTTTGTCATCTTCCACCATGCAGATTCTCTTTTCCTGCTCTTCATGCTAAACAGCCTTGGTACAATATATCCTCCCAAATGGCTCAGAGCTATCTGGGAAAGTAATCTGACCAGAGACACGTGAAATTTTTGGTCAAAGATGCCTCGGTGGAGCTGCACTATTTCAGGTATCAGTTCTTGAATGGAATGAATGCCATTGCGGTTTAGCCAGGAGGCTTTATCTGAGCGCGATTTCAGCTGTTTTGATTGTAGTGAAAATGTTGGCAAGATAATGCTGAGTCTTCAGAGTAGAACAGAGCCAGATTTAGAAATCTGTGTTGCTGAGGATGGGATTTCTTTTTCCAGCAGTTGTAGGATCTGTGCAAGCTGTTGCCTCGTTTCGTTTTCTGGGTGCGGTGCCCAAGCAGATGCGTGCTGTAGCTTGCCGAAGTTTGCAAAGTCACAACATTGTTATAGCTAACTTAAAGCAGGACCTTGGTCGTAAAATCTAGTCGAATTAACCACCAAGAACTGAATTCTCTGTCCATCACTGCCAGTTCCCTGCGTGTTTGCAGTTGTATTTTCTTTTCTTGAGTCCTTTCTCCTCGGACAAGGCAGACTGTCTTCACTGGTCAGGGAGGCTGCAGTTGCCTCTTTGGAAAACATTCTCTAATAGACTTTCAGAGCATGCTGGTTTTAGTTCTGAATTCCTTTCCGTTGCAATAATATTTTAACAGTTGTTTCTGACAATTGTGGGCAAGTGTTTGTAGATCTGTGTGTTCTCTGTAGTGTATGTTGTCTCTAATCCTAAACAAAGCTCTTAAGACTCTGGGCTTTGGGTTTTCATGAAGGTTGCTTTTCATCATGTCTTATATAGCTATAATTTAAGATCAAACCCCTGTGAATATATACTTGTAAAATTGATGCTCTATCCTTTAATAAATAAATATGTGACGCTATGATTGAGCATCCTGAGCACTTAAGCAGCAGCAGAACAGTGCTGTGCTCTGCTCTGGGTTCCTCAAGTGCAGCCTTATACAGGCCAGCACTTAAGTATGTGCTTAACCTCAAACATGCAAGTAGTTGCACTGAACTCACTGCATCTACCGTGGGGTTTAAGTAAAACACTTAACTGCTTTGCATGGTTGGAACAGAAAATATTTCCATAAATCAGAAATGACTGTGATCCACCTTTCAGCCCTGCAGGAATCTGTTTTAAGTCCTTTAACATGCACATTCCGCTGCGGCGTATGACCCTGCGAGCTGTCCTGAAGGCAGCCTTGTAGGGAGCACCTCAGAATGGTTTTCCACAGAGCAGGGGCAAGCTGAAGAAGCTCAGATTTAAATTAGTCCTCTATTACACTGCATGGACAGGAGCCCTCAGCGAGGACTGGCTGTTAGGAAAGAACGGAGCTTGTCTGCAAAGCCCGTTTCTGGGAATGTGCGTTCTCCTGACTCAAAGCAATGTCGCGTCACACTGTGTGTAAGTGTTTATAAAAACATCTTTCACGTATTCCTGCACGTTGCAGTGGGAGATGTGAAATCCTGTTCCTTTCATGAAACGAAGCGGTGCGGGGGGAGCGGGAGGTAACTGGTTAGCTTTGCAGCTCAGCTGGTAGACTGTCTGGAAGGGGGCCAAGGGGCCTGGGTTCAGTCCTCTGATAAGTCATCAATTTCTTTCTCACCAAAACCATCTGGTTTTGGATGCTGAGTTATGAGCTAATATTAAATACAAAAGTTTATAGCATCACATATATAATATTGTTGATTAGAAGCATCAAGTAAAGTAATTGACCAGAGGGGACTTGGTGTGAGCAGCTGGTAGAGCATCTGGAGGGGAGCCAAGGGGCCTGGGTTTAATTCTCAGGTCATCCATTTCTTTCTCACCAGAAACATCTGGATTTGGATGCTGCAAAGCTACAGCCTATTGTCTCATGCAAATGTTTCTGGGATCGCACTTTTTTATGGTAATGTGATCCCAGGAACATTTCCATTAAGTATTTACACCCAGAGAATCCTGTAAGAGCGACAAGGAGAAGGTGCGTTCCTGGACCCTGCTAAAATCAAAAGCGAAGTTCACTTCTGTGGAGTCCTGGGTTTTAACCAGAAAACACCGTTTTGAGCAGCCTGAAGCGTGTATTTCGGTTGACCCTGCCCTGACCCGCAGCAGATGAAGGTGACTTTGTGTGCCCGTGTCACCGGTGCGCGGGTGACGGGTCCCAGCGCGGGGTGTGCGGGGCCGGCGCTGCCCCGGCCCCGCTCTGAGCGGTCCGAGCACTAGGTGTCAGGAGAGGCTCACGCTTGTGCTGGCCGAAGCCTGTGACAGTCCCACGGCCCCCGGAGCTGCC
>NW_010403629.1:0-201 GCF_000710305.1 Buceros rhinoceros silvestris
ATGGAGAAAATGGATACCTTGCAGGAGCAGGATCACTCCCCCTCCATTAGTATGTTTTCCTGGCCAGTAAATCGCAATGCATTTGGTTCAGCACTCCTTAAGGGGAGGGAAAAAAAAGGAGAAAAAGAGATTTATCTGCTGCTGAAGCACCTGTCTTCACACGCAGGCACAGCGGAGGACAGCGGGGGCCGAGCCGGGCAC
>NW_010403630.1:0-9109 GCF_000710305.1 Buceros rhinoceros silvestris
GCTGACGAGGCACACGCAGAGCAGAGGGACTTCTGAAGGGTGGAAACTCTGCCGTCACCTCCCTGGGCTGGGAGTGGGTACAGTCAAACTCCCAATTCATCCTGGGTCACGGATCGCCGACCCTTTTCAGAGATAACCGCGATGACTTCCCCCCAGCTGGGGTAAGGATCCTGGCCGGTGACGTGGGTAAAACCCCCTTCGCTTGCTAAAGCCACGAGCAGAGCGGAACTGGCCACATCCTGCAGACTCACCTTCCCCAAACTACAGCACACACGAGTTCCTCTCGTGGCTCCAAAACCTGACCCAAGATAACACAGAACTAAAGAGAAAAGCCTTTCCGTTACGTTAAGATCTTTTTTCAGACAGAAGCTTTCCACAACGCAGTTGTGCGGGCAGGGAAGGCCCTTCCCCGCCGAGTGGTCCCTTTGCTACCTGTCAGTACTTCTGTTCAGAGACGTCCGTGATTGTGGTCTCGTAGATTTGGGTCTCCCAGGCTGAGAGCTGTTTCACAACGCCCCGGTGGGGTCTCATGTTCCTTTTGCGCTTCAGAACATGGTGCCAAGCTCGCTGCAAACGGAAAGCAAAGAAGTGTCAGGAGTTTGAACTGAAAGCACGAACAGCTACACTTGTGGACAACACTTGTGGGCTCTGTGTTTGCTGCCTGTGCTGGACAGCGAGAACCTGCAGACCAGACCGTATGTGAACTTCCCAGAAGCCTGCCACCTTCATACCCGGCTCTCCTGGGTACGAGGACAGCTCGGGCTGCCTTCTCTACCTGGCAGTATCTTGAGCTCCTTGACACACACGTGGCAACGCAATCCTGGCTTTTTGCCCTAAAATGCTGATTCTTCCATGGGCAATAAGCAAAGCAGTGAAGTGTCAGCTCTTCACAGGTCAGCAACAGCGTTTCATATCAGTGCAACCTGTTGTGGCGGAGCAGCTGTGAAGCTCCAGTTATCCCACTGCATTAATTACAGACATCTTTATTATGTATTAGTTCCAAGTAACTCTGCTAGATGCAGGAGAGATCCACCAGCATCACTTTGCTTTGCTCCCGCTGCATCCTCGGGTTTGCCCAGCAGTGCCCAGCTTCCTGCTTTTCAACCCAGCTGCCCACCACTATCGGGGATTGCTGAAGCCTAACAAGACCAAAGGTTAGGAGATAGTGCTCTATTGGTTTGTTCTTCTAATCTCGGTCATTCTGCAGGCTCCAGGGATGAGCCTCTGTTATTTACTCCTCTGACCACAGTGTGGCTGTCTCTGTTTCCACTGAACTCCACAGATCTACTCACATATCGATCACTTTAGAAGAAAGGACCACACACATTTCCTTTCTTTTGCAACATCCACATCTTTGGAAGCTTTTGAAGATCTTTGCCTAGATTGGCCCAAGGATCACTCGAGAATCTGTTGCTCTGCTTTCATCTGCAAGAAACAAACCCATCTGCCAGGCTAATCCCCCAGGAAAGCTCTGCCCAGCCCGCAGTGGGCCAGCAGCACCTGGCCAAGCCTGTGCCACTTTTCCTCCTCATTTTTTTTTTGGCACTTAGGAAAGTGCTGAGACCAACCTATTGATACTGACTGAGAGAAATTGCAAGGATCAGCCTTTGACTTTTGCACTGCTGTTGCAAGCACCTCCAGCGCTGTAGCGAGCGAGGGAACGGTTATCGGTGTGCAGGAGCAACCTCACCCAGCACCAGGAGCAGAGACAGCAGCATGTCTGCAGCCCTGTTGGTAGGCTCAGCCCGAAATCACCCGCTGGCACACAGCGATAGGGAGAGATTTCCTCTTCTGTTGCAAATGCTTGTGCAAACTCCATTAAATGATTAGATACAGGCCCAGCTCCAGTGACATTTGGCTCAATCAAACACTTTCCAAACAAGGACGAGGTTTTTTTAAGGAGACACCTTTCAGTTCTCGTGGGAACTGGCCTGCTAAGATGGTGCCTACAGCAGCACCATGGTGGCAAAGGAAAGGAGGGCCCGGGCCCTGGGGAGGGGCTGTTGCACAGCCAGATCTTTCTCAGACATCACTCGTTGTTTTTCTTGTGTCATTCAGAGCTGTGGAACAGCCTACGTAGGCCATCAGACATGGCCATCCCTCCTGGGCTAGTACCAGCCCATGGCAGTTTTCTCACGGTGTGTCTGTAGCAGGGAATTTCTTCTGGAGGAATAAAATGGGATTTCAGAAGAAGTCAGTGGTGATGCTGAAATCAGCGGTAAATCAGAGCCCTGCAAGCGCTAGGTTCGGAGCTCCCCTGTAACCCTGGGATTAACTCCACGCTCTCTAATGCGTTTCATACCCTTGACCAAATAAAGCTCTGGTAGGTGAAGATTCGGGATGGTGAGAGTCAAAGGGTTGTATTTAAGAAAAGGGAGTAGGAGGGAATCCTCTGAAGCCCTAGCAGATCGGGAGGATCTGGTGTACTTTAAAGAGAGTAGGAACATCGGAGCCAGGCGCCCTGTCCAACCCCCTCGCTGTCCATCGGGCTGGTTAGTAAAGCAGCTCTGGTATCCAGTAGGGTGTGGGCTTGCTTGGGAGTATCCTGATCTCCAAAGATTACAACCCTCTTGCCCCAACAATTTGCAGTCACTCCCATCTAATATCCCAGAGTGAGCAAGGCCCCAGGAATCCCATGTCAGGAGCAACTCACCCGTGAGATGACAAATGGTGGCAAAGGAAGTAAAAAGATCAGCTTCGAGTGAATCCGGAAGACCTGGGGGTGTTCGCCACCTTCTGCAAACCTGGAAGAAAAGAGCACACAGCGTGACGAGGACAGAGAAGCAGCTTTGAAACAACGTGTTTGTGGGAGGGAACCTCATAATTTTGTTTGCTGTTACATGCACGAGTTGTTTGTCATCATCATCATAAACACTCGGATGAGGATTTTGTTACAGTAAGACACCAAGATGGTTCTAATTCAGAACCAGTTTAAAGATTGACTTTCCATTCCACGTGGTATCAGCATTGATGTCAACCTACCGCTTCCTTCATCTGAGAGCTCAAGGAGAACAGATGAACTGAAAGCACGAGGGCTTCACTGCGCGTGTGTGGGCAGTTACGGGCTGTAGCGCCCCTGTTCCCTCCATGTGGTTCTCTACGACAGCATCATCCTCCTTCCACAAGCTCGGAGAACTCAGAACACTGGTAAGGAAATGTGGAAGCATGTTGTGCAGAGGGCCTGGGAAGATTACCCGCAGCACAGAGACCTTCCCTGTTTTCCTCCGGAGCCAAAGGCATCACAAATGCCTGCTGGGACCATGCACTGGGGCGGGGAACTGGATTTGTTATGTACTTGGGTCTGGTCCCCACCCTGAGATATCACAGAATCGCAGAAACATTCTGGTTGGAAGACACCTTTAAGGTCATCAAGCCCAGCCATGTCACTGGACTTGTCCCAGTGAGAAGTGGCCTTTCCAGCATGGCCACTGGACTGAGCTGAGTGGGTGTGGACAGAGGCAGGTAAGGAAGGAAGAGAAACAATGTGAAACATGGGTTTCTTAGCTTTCAGAGTGATGCGTTGCTAAGATTTTGCTCTGAAAGCTGTTCAGAGGTGTAGGTTCTTCCTGACGGATGGTGGTACGGGATGCCAAGGCCTCCCAGTCCTGCTCTCACCCGTGGCACGGAGGAAGGCTGCAGGACGGCTCTGCTGCTGTGCTGACGCTGGAGTAGAGATTGGAAACAGGAGTGTCAAACACTGCAGTGACCCACAGAGGTTTCCTTGGAGGTTCACAGTCACTGTCTCCTCGGTGATGGGCTCTGCTGCGGTGGCACCTCACTTTTCTCACAGGCACAGATGCTGGTGAGGGTAAACCTCAAGTTTAACTCACAGTGTTCGAGGCTGTTCAGACATGTTGACTTGTGCTTTGATCTTCAGATCTTTCTGAATTTGTTGGTCACAGGCCTGCTTGAAATTGCTCATGTATAACTTTGTGGGCAATATTTCTACCGGGTATGGCTGGAAGTTGTCCAGTTCCTGGCAGGGAGAAACCAGAGGCTCAGTTTAGAGAGTGTATTTGCTCCTGTGAGCTTGGAAAGGGCTTAAACAGGTCACGTGAAGAATTGAACACACACTTGGTCAACAGCCCATGGCATGTTCTAGTGGAATGATCCAGTTGCTCTCCTGGACTTTGGGTATAGTGTCTGTTTCAAAGTTATTGCTAGATTTAGTGAGGCGGTGTCTTTTCAGCAGGGGCTGTTGGGACAGGACAAGGGGTGATGGGTTCAACTCACAGAGGGAGATTCAGACCAGAGAGAAGGAAGAATTTTTTTGATGTTGAGGGTGTGAGACACTGGCCCAGGTTGCCCCGAGAGGTGGAGAAGCCCCATCCCTGGCACCATCCCAGGTCAGGTTGGCCCTCGGGGCTCTGAGCACCCTGCTCTGGGTGCAGATGTCCCTGCTCCCTGCAGGGGGTTGGACTGGAGGAGCTTGGAAGGTCCCTTCAACCCAAACCAGTCTGTGATTCTGTATTTTTTGTAGTGTTGGGAGGGACAGCAGCGTAACAGATCTGTTTGATGTTCTCTCTGGTTGCTGTTTGCGAGGGTAAACAAAGTCACCTGCCAGCTGCAGGTGCCCTGTAGGCTCCAGCTGCTTCTGTGGTCTGCGGTAAAAAGACATGAGTGGCCGGCAGTGCCTCTACAGCCCTCCCGACACCCGGCTAACACTGCTCAGGGCAAAGCAGCAGCCAAACAGTTTAAAGCAGCCGAGACCAACAGCTTAAACCGGGAGGCCAGGAGGTAACTCTGCCTCCAGCTGAACGTGATGACAAGTTCAGCACTTTGCTGCCCTTCACAGAGCAGCACAAAGGGAGCTGATTTTCTCTCCTGTGCTGTAGCATCCTGTGGGCTAGCACCGTGTCCTGGGCTGTTCCACGCGAACCAGAAATGAACGGGAACAACAGCAGACATGTCACCACGATCTGACCTCTGCTCTCCAGCACCCTTTAAATCCACCCTGCCTCAGCTCCTGTCCTAGGTGTGAAAAAAGGGAAACTCTTTCTCATAAGCCGAACAGAACAATGCCTGTACAGCCAGGACACCAGTGCGCCAGTGGATGGCTCTTTTTTTTTGCCTGATGAAACAACGCACCAGCATGTGCTTTGTGATTTTTCCGACGAGAAGCATTACAGACAGGAACACGGTGCCTGATAGGAGCTGCGATTATGCTGGGGAACAGCCACTGTGCACCCCCCTGGACAGCCCTGTGGGAGAGGGGGACCTGCCTCTCCTCGTCACTCGCTGCTGGTTGGTTGGTTATCTGTGCCCTCCAGAGGGCCAGCGCTGGGGTTATTGGAGAAGCCTTCCCAAGCTGTTCTCAGGAACTTGCTTTCACGGAATAAAAGAGGACAAAAAGGCAAAGTGTGGCTGTAAAAGGATTAGTGGTGAGACTCCGGGCAAGCACCGTAAGTCAAATTGCACTAATTCCTCTGAAAGCGCTCTGAGATCAGGTTAACACCACCATTTAACTTGGATTCAGGGGAACATGAACATGAATGGCTTCTACTTGCAAATTAGCCTCAGCTCACCTGAGGCATCCACAGTATCTTCTGAGTCCTCAGGAAATGATAGCAAGCTGAAAAATGCTTGTATCCTCCGCTCAGGACGAGCACGGGCTGGCGGCTGAACTGCTCGAAGCTTCTGGTGTGTCAGATGGCAGTTCCTTCCTCAGCATCTAAGGAGGTCAAAGAGCTGTTTGCCAGGGCAGGGTGACCGTGTTTCCATCACACGGGGCCTCACAGCGGCCCACTGGTGCCCACGGCACATCCTTTTCCCTTCACCCAGCCGTTGGTAGGAAGCCTTGCTAAAAGCCAGGCTCCTTCTTTACCTCTTGCTGCAGGTCATGCTGCTTTTCACCTCCTCTCCTGGTCTTTTGTTCCTTTCCTGGTTTCTTTTGTAGGTCTAGACAAGCGGTTTTCTTCCCCTCTCCATTATTCTTTGGGAAATGCTTGTGTTAAGTTCCCATACAGGGAAGTATGATTAATTTAAACCTCATAATCTTAGTTTTATAGCCTTTTTCTTTAGTCCACCTTAGGCAAAGGGGGAAAGAAGGCAGTGTCTTGAATAAATTCTTCACGGGTCTTTAAAACACTCAGTGAAGTAACGTTCCCCTGCTCCCAGGGGGTCCGTCCTAGCGCCTCCAGCTCTGTCTGCTTCAGAAGCAGAGCAGCGCACCGCAAACCCTCTTCTGATTCTTCGCACCTTCCCCCTCTACTGCCTCACCCCTGAGCATTTATGAACAAGTTCCTTTATTCATTCCCTTTTCGCTCCCAGATGTTTTCTTAATAAAATTATATAAATCTTTGCTAAAACTCTAGCAGCCTTTATCAAGCTCGTAGGAGCCAAACAAACCTACAGAAGCGGTTCTGCACGCAGCGGAGCCCCTTGCCAAAGGATGTGTGAGGGTGAAACATTTCCATGGTTCAAGGAACCCTCAACAATTACATGGGAAAGTTTCCTGCTCTTCACATTTCTCGGTGAACTGCAGCAAATCACCACCCCTGTTAAAGCCAAGTCCTTTTAGATATGACAAAGTCATATTTCAAAATATGAGAAAGACTTTTATGACCCCGAAGAAGGAAGTACTCACTCTGTGACCTTACAGAGCTTGAGTCGGAGTTTTCAGTCTCTAAAGAAGATCTGCTCCCTAAAAGGCAATTGTTGGACAAGCCCAAACTCAGTGAAATGTGTGAAAAAAAACCCCCAGACATTCCTCACATGCATCAAGATGCTTCAGAGGGATTAGTCCACAGACAAGGAAACAGGCTGCCAGGGCGCTTTGAAATAAAACCTGCATTTTTGAAGTCTGAGAACATATGGGACACAGTGAAGAGCCAGAGGCATAGCACAGATGTTGGGTTTTCGAAAAACACTGGGCAAACTGGTACCACTTGGAACAGGCTCATAAAATGAAATGAGGAATGGGAGGAATAGCTGGCAGTGAGAGCTTCTCTGACATGGCTCACCCGTACCTTCTTCTTCCTCCTTTTCCTCATAGTCACAGCAATCCAAAGAGCTGGTCTCGCAGTCGTACACCACACAGTAGCTGACACAGCCCAGCTCCTCCATATCTGGCACCAGATACTCCCCTGTGGACTCTGCCAAAACCACAGAGGGATTCTCTCAGGAGCGCAGCTCCACTCTGCTCTCATGGCGTCAACACTGCCAACACCTTGTGAGTTGCTGCTCGATACTTACGGGGTGAGGTTGGGGCCACGGTTGTGCCTGACGCCTGTTAGAACTCAGAAATAATGCAAACTCCACCAGATCACATCAGCAGCCACAGCAGTGAAGACGCCAGCACTGAGGCAAGGCTACAGTACGCCAGTTCTTGTGCAATATTTTTCCTGGTATACAGCTCCCATGTGCCAATCCTTCGGGCTGCTGAAGCTCTGTGACTGAACACACCCCCCCAGCGTCAGAACTGGGATATGGTCGGGGGAGGCTGCAGTTTGAGCCGTCTTGTCTTACTGCTTATCGCTAAGTCCGCGGGTGGGTTACCCCTCCCTCACCTGATCAATCCTGCGGGCTGTAATAACATGTCTCTCATCATATTCGCGCTGGGTACAGGCATCTAGAAAAAACAACCAAGACAGCAAGTGGTTTATTTGATGCTTTTCAGTTAAAAGCCTGTTTGTAGCTCTGTCAGTGGGAGTTCAGTTGCTGGCATCAACCAGAGAGAGATTCGGTTATTTAGAAACCGAGGCTTTGTGGGTGTAACGAACGCCAGCACTGACATGAGTCAATGTGTAACACCAAGTGATGGCAGCAGCTTGAGTCTGGACCTGAGCGAGGTACCGCGGGGCTCACTGCACCAGTCCCAGGCTCTGCTCTGCTCTGCCCTGCCCTGTGGGGTAGCCTGGGCCCCTGCTCTCTGGGCTTGCTTTGACCTCCCAGCATCCAGCGCCTCTGCCTCTGCACTGCCCCGGGGATGAGGAGAGGGGACTGGAGAGACCCCAGCTCCACTCCCTAGCTGGCTGACTCCCCCACCAAAACCATAATATTGCAATATCAGGCACCCTTTCTGGGATACCCCTTTCTGGGGTGCTGGCACTATGCTTATCAACAATCTGTGCCATGGTCAGGGAATCTTGTCCACCTCCAACAGCTCTGGGAGCAGCAGGAGAGAGTGTGTATCCCTGGAGCAGAGCAGAGCAGGAAGTGCTGGGCGTGATGAAAGCCAAAGCAGGACCAGGTCATAGCACCTGAAACGGGATGAGAGAAACACCACAACAACAAGGCCCCAGGAATAAAAAGCATTCCAGACTTTCAAAGCTTTCCAACTTCCCTAAGTCTTTCAGATGATCAGAAAAAGATAATAAGCAAATGGAAAGGAAAGCCTGCACTAATGTGTGCATGTGCTGTTTGTCCATCAGTGATGATTTTCCCTGCATGTCGCATCGCCTTCCCCAAAAAGAGAGTATGCCACAGACAACCGCTTCACATCAGCAGCCCAACCACCACAAACCAGAGTAAGCATTGTCAAGTCCTCATTCATTTCGCCACACGCTCAGCAACGACAGTCTTTCTGCCGACTGGAACAGAAAGCAGTCACCCAACAAACTCAACATATTTTTAAAACATCAGCAGAGAAAACAAACAAAAAAGATAAATGGGGAAAAGTGGTGCAAGGTGCTGTCTGCTCTTGAAGTCAGAGAACACAACATCCACGATACTTTCAGACAAAGAACCATCCAGTCCTATGACCTGCCTAAATCCATGCTGCTCTTAAAATAGAGCGAAGGGGCCGTACCAAGTAAATTGAAATTTTGTTTCAAAAAAAGGTGAAATATCAAAAAGAAGTGAATTGTGACATTATCCCACAGCACATCTCAAGTTTTTAGCTGGTCTCTGAGTAAGATACACTACATAAAAGATACGACAGCCACCACCAGAACAGGCAGGGCAAGTTCATCTGGGAAGAAACACTGTAAGCCTTTCACTTGCAATACTTCCCGGTGCTGTATCCACCGCCTCGAGCCATCAGAAATAAAAACCGCCGCCATCCACCTTCAGCCGTGACCGGCGCTCAGCAGCCAACGCTCCACCTGCCTCCAACCGCACTTTAAATACCGGGAGCGGGGCGGGGGGTTGAACCCAACAAAAACTCAAG
>NW_010403630.1:9190-9454 GCF_000710305.1 Buceros rhinoceros silvestris
TTCCCCCACCCGCCGCTAAAACCGCACACGGCGTTGTCACTTTCCCTCGCGTTGATCATGAATTAAATCGGCGGACGTGCCCGGTCGGTCGGAGGGGAATGTCGGGGTGGGAAGAGGAGACAGAAGCAGCCCGGCAACCCCTCACCCTCCGCTGCCGCCTGAAAAGTCCTGGCGGGCGGCAGGGCAGTTCTCACTCAATGCAGCTGGCACCTTCCTCCGAGAAGCCCTCCTCCCATCCGCCAGGGCAGGGCGGGGGCAGCCTTC
>NW_010403631.1:0-268 GCF_000710305.1 Buceros rhinoceros silvestris
GTGTGTGCCCTGCTGCCGGCAGGGCTGTGTCTGGTGACACCGGGGGACACTCCACACTGTGCGTGGAGCATCCAGCAGCACCGTGACCCCACAAAGCCGGGGTTCAGCCCCGGGCTCTGGAAACCTGGCACCGTGGCAGTGTCCGTCACTGATGCCCATCGCCCCCAGGGCCTGAAGCCCAGCAGCTTCTACAAGGTGAAGGTGCCAGAGCTGAAGGAGATCATCGAGGGCTGCATCCGCATGGACAAGAACGAGAGGTGGGGGCGGG
>NW_010403631.1:544-877 GCF_000710305.1 Buceros rhinoceros silvestris
GCCGAAGAGGACGACGGCGTCAAGTCTGGGCTCAAGCTCTGGCTGCGCATGGACGACACGAAGAAGCTGCACGGCAAGTACAAGGACAACAACGCCATCGAGTTCCTCTTCGAGCTCTACAAGGACGTGGCGGAGGAGGTGGCCCAGGAGATGGTGGGTACAGGGACGGAGGGGGGCGTCAAGTCTGGGCTCAAGCTCTGGCTGCGCATGGACGACACGAAGAAGCTGCACGGCAAGTACAAGGACAACAACGCCATCGAGTTCCTCTTCGAGCTCTACAAGGACGTGGCGGAGGAGGTGGCCCAGGAGATGGTGGGTACAGGGACGGAGGGG
>NW_010403631.1:1171-1376 GCF_000710305.1 Buceros rhinoceros silvestris
TCTGCGAGGCCGACTACAAGCTGGTGGCCAAGGCGGTGCGGGACCGCGTGGTCGCCATCAAGCGCAAGCGGGAGAAGCTGAAGCGTGCCCAGGACGTGCAGTCGTCTGTGGAGCCGGAGCTGGAGGAGCTCAAGTCCCCACTGACACCCGGTGCCCCTGCGCCCACCCTGGCCACCCCCGGCTCCGGGGACTCCGTCTTCAGCAG
>NW_010403632.1:0-224 GCF_000710305.1 Buceros rhinoceros silvestris
GTGCTTCGGGGGCCTGTGGTACAACAGGCGGCGGCAATGGTGCAGCCGGCACCAGGGGCACGGCTGGCATCGAGGGAACAACGGGCACCAGTGGCACCTCAGAGGGCACAGGTGCCTGCAGGGTGGGCTCCGGGAGGGAAATCGCAACCTCCTCCTCCTCCTCCACAGCCACTGTGTCCATGTCGGGCGCAGGCAACTCCACAGGCCCTGGCCCTGTAGTGATG
>NW_010403632.1:540-928 GCF_000710305.1 Buceros rhinoceros silvestris
CTTGCCCACCCCCCCGGCCGGCTTCGGGCGATCATCTGCAAAGTAGATGGCATCAGTGTGGCACCCTCCAATCCCCTACTCACCCCACAGCCTCCCCTCCATCTGCAGGAGGGGTAGGGGCAGATGTGCCAGCTCGCACCGCAAATGGGTGGCAGGAACAAGGCGGGGGACCTCCAGCATCCAGGGGACAGCTGGGTGAGCTGACAGCCCCCCAAAGCTCTCCTGAATGCGACATCATGGCACCGGTCCCCAGGTAAGCAGAGAATGCGTTTGACCCCGCGAGCCCCAGGTAAACCAAGGAACAGTGGGGCTGGCACCTTGCACCCCACAGTGCCAACAACAGGGAGCCTGGCAGCAGCCACACCAGTCGGCACACCCCGCCCCCCCG
>NW_010403632.1:1061-1417 GCF_000710305.1 Buceros rhinoceros silvestris
CCACCCGGCCTGCCCCGCCCCCCGGCACAGGCACTTACCTGGCCGGACAATAACTGCTACATGGGGGGTCTCTCCATTGGCCTGGGGCTCCAAACTGCTTCCAGCCTGGGGGGACAAAGGGGGAATTCACCAGGGCCCCACTCACATCCAGCTGCCCCAGCTGGGGCATCAGGGGGGCCCCTTACCTGCGGAGGGGTGGGGGTGGAAGAGGTCCTTGCTCCGGACATGATTTCCTCAGTGATGTCTTTGCCACCTTGGTTGGGGTCTCGTATCCGGATCTGCCCATGAGTCAGGGCAGAGAGGGAAAAGCTGTCAGTGGGATGGGGGACACAGCACACAGGCCACCCCCCTCCCCT
>NW_010403633.1:0-12010 GCF_000710305.1 Buceros rhinoceros silvestris
GGCGGTCGGGCCTCCGCCTCATCCAGCCAGAGCGCTGCGCCCCGCGACGGCCCGAGCCGTGCTTAACCGCCGCTCGCTTGGGCAAAACCTGTGCAGTTCCAAGAGTGAAAACAGCTCAGGTTTCCAGGCCCAACGGCTGAGCCAACAGCCCAGGACAAGCCCTGCGTGGCAGTGCTGGGAAATGCTGTCCCCGATCCCGGCTTTCCCACCCACATCTCCGGAGTGAGCACAGTTAACATCACAGTACTTTCATCTTTGGCGTGGGAGAGGGAAATAAATTCGGGAGAGACCTGGAACTAGAGTAAATAGCAGTATTTATTTAGCGAAATTAATAGTTGAATTGTAATATTGCTGTGGTACCAACAACTCATTCTTTCACGCCGGGCGCCACCTCAGGACCTTGAGTCTTGGGCCAGAGGTGTGCCCGTCAGCCCGTTTTCAGCAGCTACGGTTCCAACACCAAAGCTGCTCCGGTTCCTTTTTTTAGTGAAGGTCCAGACATAGCTTCCCCCAGTTTGAGAGCCGTGGTTACTGCTCTGAAATGGCAGGAGCTGGCTGAACGCGGAGCCTGTAGCCGTCTCTCTCTCCACAGGTTGTGGCTGTGTATGGGACTCTGTCAGATTTGCTGTCTGTGGCCAGCAACAAGCTGGGAATAAAAGCGACCAGTGTTTACAATGGGAAAGGTGGACTCATCGATGATATCGCTTTGATTAGGTAAGGCTCATCCCATCAAAGGCAAATCACGGATTGGATTAAGAGACTTTCTAGCCTGTTAATCCTCTGACCTTAATCAATAAAAATCAGATCTTATCACTGGCAGCCAGCGTGCCCAGAGGTGCTTTCGTGCCTCAGGGAAAAATAATGCTGATTTTTGAACTTCAGAGCATTTCTATAGTGATGAATCAGAGCTCGATACAAGCAGCATTTTATGCCTTTTGACACCCTCCTGCGTTGTTTCACGGTGCGGTGTGTGTGCCCGGAAAATCCCACTGTTCTCGTCAGCACTTGGGTGAGGTTTGTTTAAGGAGACAAGCTGTAGCGCTGCTTTGGCTTCATAGAATGCTCCCAGAGCAGGCAGAAAAGCAGCTGTTTTGTAAAACTAAACTGGTTGAAGAACAAGTGATCTCTGCCTGGTTGATACAGGTCACATCTCTAGTGAAGTCAATCTTTTACAACCCACCGGAACCTGCAGAATTAAGATCAGAATCATTTACTGAAGTTCTAACCGGTGGGAACCGATCGTCAATTACCTGGAACTGGGGAGGGGTTCCCACTGTCACCGAGATGAACTAAAAGTTATGATTCATCTTTTTTTCTTTTTTTTCTCCTCCTCTTCCCCCCTCCCCTTTCAGGGATGATGATGTTTTGTTTGTCTGTGAGGGGGAACCATTCATTGGTGAGTCTCTGTAATTCTTACGTTTAACCTTCTGTTCTGTCTTGCTTTAACGTAAATGTAAAATTTTATTTTCTGGTGTTTCCAGAAGATACCTCTTACCATATGGAAGATTCAGAAACATTCACAATTTTTCTAATAATTACTGTGTCCTCATCCGTGTAGATCCTCAGGCTGATGGGAGACCCCACGAAGAACTAACCGGGTCACACACCGATTGGTTAACGCTCAATGTTGGCGGCCGATACTTCACCACTACACGGTAAGAACGCAGGTCCTCGGTGCTGTTCTGGAAGGACTCGATGTCAGTAAAGGAGTTCTAGCAGCTGGTAGTGTGGGTTCGCTTGGTGAGGCTTCAGATGGTCCTGCAGAAGAGGTAGAGAAGTGACTTACTGTGGAGTAGGAGGTCACAACTTTGTGTCTCCTGTTCACGACCACAGTTTTGCAACAGACGTCTTCTTACACAGTTTACAGATGAAGTGATGGACAGCCGGGATTTATCCTTGGAATATCTCAGTGGGGGCTGTGTATTTCAGACACCCTTGTGGTACCTCAGCGCAGAAGCGTGTTGCGTTATCCCTCTGTGTGCGGTGGAATCGTTAGTGCTGAGGCTGCGCACCGCACACCGAGGGCAGAAGGACGCCAGCCAGCCAGGCTGCTCCGCAGCAGAACATTGCATTGTCAGAACACA
Organism: Buceros rhinoceros silvestris; assembly: GCF_000710305.1. Lineage (NCBI taxonomy): Eukaryota > Metazoa > Chordata > Aves > Bucerotiformes > Bucerotidae > Buceros > Buceros rhinoceros. The sequence goes on from NW_010403633.1 coordinate 2,085, forward strand.
AATGCGCTGCCTTTGTTTTCTAGGAGCACTTTGGTTAATAAAGAACCTGACAGTATGTTGGCCCACATGTTTAAAGATAAAGGTTAGTATATTGCGATAAACTTCTTGTTTAAGCTAACAAATCAGCAGAGTAGGCAAAGGCACTAACAAGCTGAGACGCTCGTTCTTTAACGTGTTAAAGTATCAAACGTCTGTCAAAGCAGAACGTATAATCCTTTGTTTTAATAGTTGTTTATGTCTCTGTTGCTCATGTAGTGCTCGAAATTTAACTTCCATCCCTGGCTAACATTTGGGGGACTTTGTTTGATTTTGGATTTTCATCTTACTGTTGCATCTTGCTCAGTTTTGTCAACAGAATCAATGAGAAACGGTACGAGACAGCCTTTAGGAGACGGGGCAGACTAACGCCTTAGTGCTGCTGCTTCTGTTTGTGACGAGATGTTTAGTTAGTTAGAGCAGGAGCGAGTTCTTTCCAAGGTGATTCCCACCTCCCATCTTATCTTCCTGCCTGTTCTCTAAGAAACGCCCTTTCAAGTGGGATGTTTCATGACCCAGTACGCTTTGGTAGTAGAAATCTGAAACTGAAGCAAATGCTCTTCTATTAATATATCACATTTAATTATATATATGTTGTGGAAACAGATGCATGGGGAAATAAGCAAGATCATAGAGGAGCATTCCTAATTGACCGCAGTCCAGAGTATTTTGAGCCAATTTTGAACTATTTGCGTCACGGACAGCTCATTGTAAATGATGGCATTAATTTGCTAGGTAGGTATTACCTGTCTGACATCTCCTCAATTACTGCTCTGTAGAAGTTAAGCTTTGCCCTCAGGTACACGTGATAAAGTCAGTGGCATTTCTGTATGCTCGTCTAATGTTTCAGGGTTTTTCTTTGGTGAATTTATTCTCAAGCACTGCAGTTCCACATGCTTGGTTTAATGAAGAGCTACTCTTTGGTTTATCTGGAGAGCATTAAAAATCCTCCCTACTGAATTAATTCCTGGCTGTAATTCTGGTATCTTTAACGTTATACTGGTATTGGAAACAGCCTTTCTGAGTTAATTTTTTCCTTTTAGCTGCCAGAAGCTCCTTTCCCTCTATCCGTTACATCTGTTACAGTGTTTGTGGTTGGCAGGTTTATTAGTTTGTTCATTTCTTTGAGACTCCTTAAACCTCCACAAGTGGCCTCCTCCTCTTTGTTAGCGTAGCTAACATGTATAAAAGCTGTACCAAGTGGGGAAAATCGATGGAACTGAAGCTCCTCCAGGAGTAAGGGTGGATTAAGCCAAACTTTTGGCATGCTCCTGGCATGGCTTTGTGCTGCCTTCTCCAGTAAGGGAAGAAGAGGGTCCCCCTGTTTAACGACTCCTGCGAGTAACTGCTGCTTTGTTTCGTTAGGTGTGCTGGAAGAAGCCAGGTTTTTTGGTATCGATTCACTAATTGAACATCTAGAAATAGCTATTAAGGTAACTCATTTTCGTTAATACATGAGTGCACGTGTCCTGCTCTTGCAGGCAATACGTCGTTTAGTCCTGTCCGTATTAGCTCTTCAACAACTCTCTCCACAGAATTCACAGCCCGCGGAGGATCATTCTCCCATCTCGCGAAAGGAGTTTGTCCGCTTCCTGCTGGCGACCCCAACCAAGTCTGAGCTGCGATGTCAGGTGCGGAAATACAACTTCGCTTTGATCTCTGGTGGTGAAACATCCCGCAGCATCACGTCACAACGTGAAATTCAGACACCACGTGCTTCCCCCTCCCCGGCTGTTTAATGGCGTTTCGATCCCAAGCTCTGCAGGGTGACCTTAGCATGAAAGTCAGGCGCAGCGTTTGGGCTCTTCCTTCTTGAGGTTGAAGGTTTCCAGGAGGAGCAGTTTGTTAAGCGGCTCTATTTAAAATGTAAACCGCAGTAGCACAGCCGAGGACAATGCCTGATGGCTTTGCGTGTCATTTCCTTGGTCTTGTGTGGTGGGATAGATGGTCTGGTGTGTGTGTCTGTCTCTGTGTGTACACACAGGTACATCTGGGTGATCCTCTGAACTGTTCGGTGTTCAGAGCTACAACTCATCCTCTGTGACTTCTAGGGGTTTGTTGTTTTGTCTGCAGGGTCTCAATTTCAGTGGAGCAGATCTTTCACGTCTAGATCTTCGATACATAAACTTCAAGATGGCAAACCTAAGCCGCTGCAACCTGGCCCACGCCAACCTGTGCTGTGCAAATCTGGAGAGAGCCGACCTCTCCGGATCAGTGCTCGATGTAAGAATCGCTGCGTCTTGGCCAGTCGGGGCTCTCCTTCACTTCTTTTAAGGGAAGTGGAATTGCTTTGATAGTATTCTCTGCCGAAACAGAAATGAGAACCGTACTCTGATCGTTTTCAGTATTGTTCATCTTCGGACTTTCACGAGTCTGACTGTCACACCTCTCTCTCTCAGTGTGCAAACCTGCAGGGGGTGAAGATGCTGTGCTCCAACGCAGAGGGAGCGTCGCTGAAAGGGTGCAACTTCGAAGATCCATCAGGCCTTAAAGCGAATTTGGAGGGTAAGAAGTTTGCCCTGCTGTGTACTCCGTGGAAGCGGAACCACGTGTTTGTAACCCCACGTGGCACGTGCAAGGTTGGGCTGTGGTGTGTACAATCCGTATTTTCACGAGAAGAGGCCGCAAATACCAGTCCAAGTGTGTGTCCCTTTAATCGTTACATTCCAAGTTCTGCCTTGACCTCTCTCAATTTACGGGCTCTGAGGAGCGACGTTCTGGGAGGAGCTGCTGCGTGTCTGACTGGCTTTCCTCATGAAACGCCTCTCTGTGTGTTGCAGGCGCTAACCTGAAAGGTGTTGACATGGAAGGCAGTCAAATGACAGGAATTAACCTGAGAGTTGCAACGCTGAAAAATGCAAAACTAAAAAACTGTAATCTTAGAGGAGCAACTTTGGCAGGAACCGATTTGGAAGTGAGTCGTGATTCATTTTATATACTGTAAAATTGTGGGGGTTGCTGGCTGGTGGCTGAGTTCTCCAGCTTCAGACGAGACGGCAGGAGTCTTCGTCCAGTCGTAGTGAGCGATGGGTGACGTAAGGCATCCCGTTTCAGTCTGCCCTGGGTTCAGAAGGTGAGTCCAAAGAGTGTAAGTCCAACAACTTCCAAATAAATCCAGCTGGGAGAAGGAACCACTCTCTTACGAGTAGTAACTAAAACTCCAAACTAGAGCAATAGACTCAAAGTTTACACTGAAATCTATGGAAGTATATAGATATAGTCAGTAGGATATAGATATAGTATATAGTCAGTCTGGTTTGAACCGAGTTCTGGGTACGTTCAATTCACATTTGTTCTTGCTTTTACCCCTTAGAATTGCGACCTGTCAGGTTGTGATCTGCAAGAAGCTAATCTGAGGGGATCGAACGTAAAAGGAGCTATCTTCGAAGAGATGCTGACACCTTTGCACATGTCTCAGAGCGTCAGATAGGGAAGAGAATATGCCGAAGAGGAAGGAATCCAAACATTTCTCGTGACTTTCTTCGCCTCCTCCCCTTACTAAGTTACAAGTAACGGTTGTTAGCCAACTTCCATTTGCAGTAGTGCCTACGTAAACTCTTCTTTGATCACTTTTGGGGGAGGGAGCTTGTGTTCAGGAGGTAGAAACAGACACGGTTTCTACCTTTGTGAACAGAGTGAGGAAGCGGGCTGGTTCTAGAACCGGAACGTGGGGCCGGTTTGGGGGGGAGGGTTCAGTAGAGTCAGTGTTTAGCATTGCCTCGCCTTGGAATGCATTTTAATTTATAAAGCACAATATATGCAATTCTATTTATTAAATCTGTAGCTGCAATATGAATAGAAAATGTTACTCACGGATAGTAGCAACACAGTTCAGGTTTACAGTTAGACGAGCGTAGTTAGAGTCCATTTCCTTGTTCTTACGCAGAGTATTAAGCGATGGATGTGGTTTAGACAACGTCCACAGGATATTTTCAGGTACTCTCTTCTTCTGGGGTGAAAACAGTAGTTAACTGTCGTCATAGGGAATATCTTGCCTTGTAGTTTGAATGCAGGTATAGAACAGCTTTATCGTCTGCTGAAACAGGCAGTGGAAGCTGTTCCACTGGAGGGATCTGCCTGCCCAGCAGCTTTAGTTACAGCTAAAACATCCCTGTTCAGAAACTAGATGTCTTAGTTAATCCTTTCCAAATCAGTGTGCAATTGCACTGTCAGTCATGGCTGGTTAGAAAACTTCTCTTGCTTTCCAACGTCCTAAGCACTCCAACCTGGAGTACCTGGAGATTTTCCCTTCTTTGTGGGGAATTAAATGCACGTAGGAAAATACAGCACTGTCACCAAAGTAGCGATGAGCACTGGGCCCACAGCACATGCCCCGGCCTCCCGTCATTCCTTCAGCACGCGAACAAATGGCACCTGTTTCCCCTCAATGTACTATGCAAATACTCCTGTACACCGACTCCTTGAAAGCGTGGGCAGAGCCCTTTTCCCAGCCAGATCTTCGTGTTCCGCTCGTGGCCTGCGTGACGCGGCTGTGGAAGCATCTCGCACAGGGCGAGGTGCGCTTTGCACAGCTGCTGTCCCTGTGAGCAGGTGGGCAACGGTGGCGCTCGTGCAGCGCAGGAAGCCTCACGGCGCCTCTCCACGTGGCGGTGCGCTTCACCCAACGAGCTGTTTCCGTGTAGTATCAATCTAGTTCTCATCTGACACGACGTTTGTTTTAGACACAATCAGAAAGCACACAAAGAGACGATACCAAAAAAGCAGAGGTGCCTCAGGACCTCTTACCTCAGATGTAAACACCCCAAAGTTAAAACTCACCTTGAATCCACGGCAGTTCAGCTGTTCGGGAGTCGAGAGCCCGTGTGTCCTCCAACTTGCGGAACACGGCTCTGCCAGCAGGAGTCGGCGCCGGTGCCGTCAGGGGGTTGGCTCCCACCTGCAGGCAGAGCGCCTGTCCTCTGGACAGAGTCCGCTTGGCTCAGTGGTTACTAATTACCAAAATGCTGCTTTGCCAGCGGTCTAGAAAGGTGAGTCCAGGAGCAGCGTATGATCTGTCTGGGGGAATTGCAGGATGCTCCCAGGATTTTCAAGTTGGGTTGACTCAGGCGCACAGTGTGAACTTCTGGGACTCCAAATTCCACAGCTGTGTGGTTCAAAAATGGGATTTCATTTCCTCCAGATTCCCAGGCCTCTTGATCTGGCTCTAGGACACACCAAATCCGTGGTGAAATACACCTACAGATTCAAGGGGAGTATTTCAGTGTGATTTTGGAGTCCTTTCTCCCTCCTCAGCGCTTTCATTGAGAGTGGTGCGTATGTTGCAGTAGAAGAAGATTCCTAGGGCTAGAGAAATAAATGAATTATTTTTCTTTATCATATTTTGTAGCTGGCAGAAGTAAAATACTGTATGGAAAAACTCTATTTTCATAATCACTGTGTATAAAGTATATTTGAACTTCACGGAAGCACTATGTTTTGAATAATCACAGCATGTGGCATCATCCATTCACAGCTGAACTGAAGGTACCTCTTTTGCTACGACAAAGCTGTATGAGCAGCCCGAGGGGGCTGGTTCGGAAATTGCAGGTTCTGGCCTAATTTAAATTGCGTTAATAAAAGTGTGAAACAGAGAAGTGTCTGGGTTGCTTTGATTTAAAACCCAATCCCAACCTTGCCTGACCTGTGTGCGAAGGGCGACTTTCCACCCTGACAGCTCCTTGCGTACAAACTGAGAACCGCTGTAACGCTGCAGCAGCTAAAGCTGGTTTTGCCTTTCGCGAGCCCGTGACTGTCTCTTCACCCGGACTCGTGTGTAACCGGTGCTGTCGCCACTGGACTGGTGTGCACCGGGAATTAACACACAGGAGGACTTACTTCGTGAGCAGACGGAGTCTGTCTGTCCTGCAGGGCAACTTGCGCTATGGCAGAAAGGCGTCGCAGGTGTGGTGGCAGTGCCGCAGCGTTCCGCAGTGCCCCGTCTGAGAACGTCGCTGGGGTGGTTTTGACGTGCTGTTCATCTGCAGTGAACAGCAGCGGGACCTACCTGGAAGCGGGAGTCAGGAACCACCACGTTCGTCGGTACGTGCACCGTTCAGAACGCTTTCCCCAAGCAGCTAACCTCGTCTGTCCGGGTGAGGAAGTGCTAAAGCACCTCCAGGAGAGCCTGTCCCTGCCTGGTCTGTAAAGCGTTGGTGATTTCAGTCTAATCAACTCTGGCACAACAGTGATGATGCAACTGCTGGAAAAGTGTTTGTGGGCAAACAAAACCAGCTGTAAACTCCTCTCAACTCTCAACTCCTTTGTGGAGCTTGTGACTGTGGCCTAGAGTGGAAGAGACGCCCCGGCCCAGCTCCTCAGCGCTGCGGTGACGGGCCCTCTCTGACGTGCTTCGGTAGGTCTCGGCGGCTGCAACAGGAACCTGCGGAGAAACGGTTTGAAGATGTTTGGGGTAGACTGTCACTAGGCCCAGTGCAAAGGGGTGGGTTAGTCATGGTGCGATTATCGGCTCAGCAGCCCCCTTCTCTCTCCATCTGTCATCCCTCAAGGTGAACAAAATCTTCTATTTGCCTTTAAATAACCTTAATTTTCTCTAGGCCCACCAGGGAAGACAGGAGTCTTAAAACGCTGCTGCAGGAAGATCTCCCTGGTGAAGTGATGTGCCTGCGCTGAGGGAACGTTTCTCCCACCAAAACTATTTTCACAGCTTGATCACTTTATCGGCTGAAGGGAAGTGTTGGCGACTCTCGCCGTGAGTAGGAGGAGCATTAGTGCAGGAAGAATTACTCTTTGCCAGTCACCAAATCCTTAAATTATTTACTTATGAAATTACTTTTAATCCATTAATCTCAAAGAGGTCGTGGGAGCAGGAAGAGAGGATGTTTGAAGAACACGAAACACAATCCACTCAACTGCTCGTAAACCAGCGCACAGCGAGTCGAAAGAGCTGCCAGGCCAGGGGAAAAAATCACATTTCTGCAGGAAAAGTTCTGAATTTAACTCCCGCAGGCAAATAGCTATCAACTCCTTCACACGACCGCAGGGTGTAAATTCGCAGGACTGAAGAGCGTGTGTATGTACACCCAGACGTAAAAAACCCCAAAATAACAGCAGCGTGCGGGAGTGCTCCCGATGGAGACTCCATCGCGATGGACAACGAAGGGCGGTGGCAGTCGGACAGGTGAACGCTACTCACAGAACACCAATACCTCAGGTTAAATATTAAGGACTTCCAAAGGAGGATGCAAAACGCGCCACACGCTCGTGCGGTTTCGGGGCAAGGGCCCGTTTCCTCACACCTGACGCACAGACCTGAGCTGAACTGCCCAGCCAGTTCAGGACCCCGAAAGCCTCTCTCAACAACTACAAACTCACCCAAGAACTTAAAAGAAGTCCCTGAAAAAAAAAGCTGGTGCGTTTCCCTGGGCGCCCCCGCAGCCCGCTAGGTTTGGGTGTCAGATTTACTGCCTCTTAAAAGACAGGCTGTTACTTTTACGGCTCTTAGAGAAAACAGCTGAATTTAATAGCTGCACCAGGGGTGTTCCAATTATGTGCTTCACTTCGGCTGCATTACGGCAATTCTAAGAGCAAAATCGCAGCCCGCGAGACAGGATTCGATGAAGTTACCTGCTGTGAGAGGTTTGCTGCTGGGGTGGCTGTCTATAAAAGTGAGATGACGAGCATGTGTGCAGGAGCCGTCCAAAGGGAGAGGAGCTGGAGTTACCCTGCAGCCCCTCGCAGCAAGCAGGTACGTGCTTGGACAACACACCCCGTTCCCTTTTTACTAATTCAGAGTTTAGAGCTGCTTGTATGAGAAGAAACTTGCACTAGAAGAGACTGCAAAGGGCCCTTTTTAAGGAGCAGGGACACCAGAACAGAACACGTCTGTCAAATATCAGCAGGGTCTTTCATGGGATCTTTTTGGTCCAGACATCACTAGAACTCTGAAAGGGCGTTCGAAATCCTAATTTAGATCTTCATCCAAATTCTTCAGATGTTAAATCTCTTTATAATGATCTAACCTGCACTTTGAGATGCTTGAAACCCAGCCGTGGCTCACACAGGCACGACGCCACTGGGGTGCAGACCATCAGAACTGGAGATCCCGAAATGTGACATTCCCACAATGCTGTAAGAGGAAAACGGAGCTGTGAGACCATTGCTTTGTTCTCTCACAGGATGGAGCAGCCCGGGAAGATCTTTGTCAGCATCCTCCTGTTGGTCCTGTCTGTGGAAATCTGCTTGGCTCAGCACTGGTCTTACGGCCTGCAACCGGGAGGAAAAAGGAACGCTGAGAACGTGGTGGGATCATTCCAAGAGGTGGGTTCTGGACAACCGTAAAACAACCGTGTTGGTTTAGCTGGGCTCCCTTTCCTGTAAAAGATGCAAGCGAAGAAGAGGGGACGCGGGCTTTGCTGTCCACGCGTACATGTCTCTTGCCCCCCGCACATACAGACCTAGGGATCCATTGCCACGAGGGTGAGATGTTGTTTCACAGCCTCGCGTGGAGAAGGGGCGGCTGCTGCAGACGGAGAGCTTGGGCAGCCTGCTCTGAAGGAGAGACGGCAGCTCGAGGTCCGGGCTAAACCCAGCTTCCTCCTCTCCCTGAATTCCAGCTCTGATGGGCTGTTCTACGACTCCTCCACCTCTCTGAGAGTGTGGCACTGGGCAGCTGTCAGGTGGCAGCCAGTGCGATGGTAAGCCATGAGATGACAGAGCAGACGCAGACGGTTCTGTCCACCAGCGGTTTTCCCATCCTCGCTAATGCCTCGTCTGTCGTCCCTTGTAAGAGCAGTTCTAGCGTCCTGACTTCCAGCTTGCCGTAGCACAGGCGCAGCACCTGGGAAAGGGGGGGATGCAGGCTGGGCAGAGGAACAGTTTCACCTTCGTCTGTAACCAGGGAGGAGTCGCTCTAGCGGCACAATCTCCTTTCATCGAGGCTGTATCTCTCCCCAATTCAGATTGCAAATGAAAGGGAAAATCTAGGGGAAGTGCAGAAGACCGAATGCCCAGGCTCGGACCCGCGCCCCAGGTTCAGCGACCTGAAGGAGGCCATGGTAAGTAACGAGCTTTTTCTTGTGTCACTACGGGGATATTAGGGCACAAGTCCAGGCTGGGAAAGTACGTGGAGGGAAGAGAAGAAGTTGGTGGAGGAGGAAGAGACACGTAGGTTTAGTTCACATGTGGCTATACGGTCTCTGCCCTTACCTGCACCACTCCCAAGTCTCTCAGAGTAGGTCCTAGGCCAGGACTACCTAATTCTTATGCTCCTGTTGTAGCAATGCCATTACCCACTGAATTAAAACCAAAATAAAGTCAAACACATTCTACCTTAACGCAAACCTAAGCAGCCTTCACAGATGCTTAACTTCAAAGGTGCACTTTGCCAGCGGAAGGACCGGGCCATATGGAAGCTGCTGCTCCCCAGGTCCCCAGACTGGAAATGGATTTTCCATTAGCTGCTCTAATGCAGTGACAGCAGAGACTTCCCCTGCGAACTGCCTGCCGTGGAAAGAGTACTCTCAAGCAAAAACGTGCTGTTTAATTAATACAGCAACACCTCGATCAGGCCAGATGGTCCCCACTTTCTGGGAAGCGTCTCTGAGCTGTCCTGGAAGTGGGAACACGATCTGTACTTCAGTTTTGAAGTCAAGACCAGACGTTCCAAGTGCCCGGGAAGGTGGTACTGAGGAACCTGGCTCGTGAGCTCAGTCACAGTAATGCAGGCAGGGCCGAGTCTGACCTCCGGAGGATCTTCCTGCAGACACTACCTAAACGCACCGCAGTTCTTTGGGTCACCTGTAATCCGACTGGTACCAAACACAACTTGGAGTCTTTGTCCATGACCGGCCGCCTGTAGCACTCCTTGTGCAATGAAGCACCACCCACGGTAACTACTATGTTCAGAAATATTTTTTTTACTGCAAGAGACT
>NW_010403633.1:12123-12890 GCF_000710305.1 Buceros rhinoceros silvestris
AGTAATTATCAGGACATTTGAAAGGAGTCCTTGATACTTTTTGCTCCCTTGGCCTTTCTTTGCCGAGCTGAAGGCACCCACTCCTCCCCTCCCCTCCCCTCCTCTCTCAGGTTTGCTCAGAAACCGCTGGTAACCTTGCATAGAAGTGTCAAAACTTGTAAGCCTCTGCATCAAACCCTTGGTCTGCACGTTTCACCCCTGTAGCACAGGGCGATCGATGTGGTCTCCTTAGTTCTGGCTGCTTAGTGACACCAACAACAAATTAAACTTCCTCCAGATGCAGCTTTTCCAACGTAACACATTGCTGGAACTGCTACAGCAATGTGATGCGATGAAAGGGGAGGTGTCTGGACACAGCCCACCCCGTGGAAAAGCTTTCCAGGTTATCTTCAGAATTTCCTGGAGAAGCTGGTAGTGAGCACAAACAAAAATACACCTTGCTAAGACACGACGGGGGGAAAACATCATCTTCGGACAGTGCATCTATCCAAAATACCTCAGGCTTTCAACGGGGGTAAGCACATAAAAATACTCAAGCAGGAGACCAGATCCAGCAGGATGAGCCACCGGAACACGGTTTCCGTTCAGACTGAGGCACACAGAGACCAGGAACAGGGCAACTGTGCCACTCGTAGTGACCCCGTAACGCTTTTGCAAGCCCAGCTCTTGTCTCTGGCCTCTTGGCCAACAGCTTAAGCTGGGGCCATTCCACACACTGACCCTTTGTGTGAGTTCACGCTTCTTGTCCTGAGCTGCTGCTGAAGCGT
>NW_010403633.1:12987-32921 GCF_000710305.1 Buceros rhinoceros silvestris
GCTGCTGGGTGGCGCTCCCAGCAGTGCTGCCTGGTGGAGCCACTAACAGATGTGAAGCTGGTCACGCTCTTCGGGATGAAAAGGGCCATTGTAAGTGTCAGTTACATTATACCGTACGATCAGCTCCGCGGGCAGGTGGCAGAGAGATCACGTCGGGTCAGATCTATGTCACTCTAATCCTCCTTCCAATGCAGACCACAATGAATATTTTAGCATCTGACCAGGCTTTAAAATTCCATCATCAAAGTTATTTCTTCTCTTTAAACAGAAGTGTATGATGTGTGTTTGCAGGCAAGTCTGATGGCAGGAGAAGCTAGACGAAAGAAGATTTAAACCCACAGAGCCAAAGAGAACAGCGGACCAGAATAATATTTCAAAGCTATGTTAAAACTGATTCTTCTTCAAACGGCCTTTGCTTAGATTGTGTCACGTGAATAAACGCTCTGAAGCTGCATTTAAACAGAAGATGAGTGTTGTGTACGTTACTGGCTGATGCACAGAAGAGAACACGGCACTCAGCAGCACAAGGTCCTGCAGGGAAAAGTTGGATGTGACAGCTTTTGTCTCACAGGTACAGACAACACCTGGACAAAGGCACTGCCTGATCTCGCTAGTCTCTGGGTAACACAGTAACACGCCTTAGGTAACAACCACGAGTAAGCTTCCTGCTGGAATGTAATTCCACTCGCGCTTCAGTAGTCCACGAATGAAAGACTTGTTTGCACTTTTTTTACTGGCTCACTCATAAAAACTACATTTATTTTAAAAAGGTATTTACAAACTTTACAACAGTTAATACATTTTAAAAAACAAGAAAATTTATACACCTTGCTTTACAGACTCAGTGAATCGTTTGTCATTTACCGAGAGATGCAGACGCCCTTTCCAAAGCTTAGCTCCTACTCTCCCTCAGAGCCAGTTTAAAAGCTGTATTTTTTCCCCGATTCAACTGCAGAAGACTAAAAGAGAGAGAAAAAGAGATGGTATTTGCAGTCTGCAGAGGTGGGGTTTGTAGCTACACCATCACATCCAGGACCTCAAAACACTCACAAAAACATGTTACACAACACCCACATTCTCCTGAATTCAAGACAAACATGTCCCAAGGTTTATCGTGTCACTAAATGCAACAATGAACACGACATCAATTAATTCCCCGCGCATCGGGGCTGACTTCCAGAGCTGCTGAGGACTTGCACCTCTCTTTAAAAGCCACAAAAGCTGCAGACCACGCCTGCGAAAAGCAGGTTCAGAGCCTGCAGGCATCCATGCCCTGGGATTCCACGACCTCAGAGCAGCCAGACCCATCCCGCACGGACAGATGCTTTTCACCTTTTGCTCTCTCCCGTGTGTCCCCTCTGCAGTGCCCGTGCACGCTGTCCCGAAGGAGCGTTAACAGCAGCAGAGCTAGGTGAGCCTCATGGGCGCTGCAAAAGGCCCTCTCCAGCCATGCAATCAAGGAATCACACTATTTGTTTACTTTTTCTTTCCGCTGCAGTCCTAGGAAAAGCTCACCCTGGTCCACTAGATAATTTGGTCTGCAACAGTAAATATAAGATAGAGAAGTTTTTAATTAAATGAAGATTCGAGAAAAGCTAGCGGTGACGGGTCAGGAATGTTTTCACTATAAAGAAGACTACAGTTAAATTACAGACATCTTAAACTTATTAATTCCATTTACAATTACAAAAATAAATAAGGAGAGAAAATCTGAGCCGTTATCACTCCAGGCCCAACTCCCTGCTAGCCTGCGGAGCAGACGCTGGGCTGCACCGCGTGAAGGTTACTGCAGGTTCTCCAAACGCACTGCATACACACGGCGGTATTTTCTGGCGCTGCAGATCAGAGCTGTTCTCTCTGGAATCGGCAGCCTTTCCTAATCCAATAATCCACTGCAATGGAAAGCTGGCGGTTTCTCTCTTCCCCTGATGTGGATTACAGCCTGTAACATTTTTAAAGGAATTTATCACAGCATGACACATTTTAATTAAAAGCTCCAGAAAACAAGTGTTGAGCATATTTCTCCGTAGAGAAAAATCTTTTAAGACTCGAAATTGAACACTGGCTTTGAACAGCACGGCTATGAAATGGGATTAGACTTTGTCTTCTCTGCAGCCTGGATATTTGAGATTTCTTTTATTCCAAACTCTGAATTGGGTAGAAACGCTGCTGTCTGCTTTCATTTCTGGTATGCATAGATGACATCATTACAGACTGTTCTGCTCCCATTTTTTGCTCTCCAGTTTGAAAGACATTAGATGACATTTCCAAAAGCGTCTATTAACATGGAAAGATGATTTTCATTTTGAGAAATAAGTAGTGAGACCTTAAATTGTCTCTGAAAATGAAACCTCAGAACTGAAGTCAGGTAGGTACCGTAGCAAGTAGCAGAACACTTAAAAAATCAGGGTCTGGTGGGGCTTCTCCTATGAGTGTGGGCACTTAACTCCCCTTAATTAAAACCTGCCAGGCCCCATGCTTATGCACACACCTAAATGCCCAACTGCCTTTAAAAACGTGACACTTAGACAATGCGTTTCTAAAACTGGCACAAAGCCCTAAATCATTCAGGCACAGCACAGAAACTCCATCCTGTGCCTCCGAGTGAACTATGCTGACTTGTATCAGCGCAGACCGTAACTGTCCACGTACCGCAGGAATACAGTTCAGAGGCCTCAACGCCCCTCTGTGAGTTCGTCTGCCAAAGGCAGGCAGGAGAAGCAGCAAGAGCTTACAGCACTTCAAACTCTAGAACAAAAATAACACTAGGAGAGGAAAAAAACCCCGACCCCGAACCCTCTGCCTGGCACAGCAAATTTACCAGTGAAAATGCCCCAAGTGGCTCAGGAAGGGAAATCTCCTCATTCCGTACCCTCCAGGCATCAGCTGCTCTCTTCCTTCCAGTTCGAGCTCCAACAGTCTCCAACTGGCCAGAGAACAAAGGCTGGACTGTGCGGACCTCGTACCGAGATAAGGGTTAAGGAACCTGCCAGGTGGGACAGTGCAGTCCGAGGCAGAGCACGGGAAGAGGAGATCTGCTCTGCTCTTTCAGCAGCTGGCTTGCTAAGAAATGCCAGCGATCAAAGCACCAAAGAAGGCCTGTTCCAGCCACTGCTGAGTTACAAAAAGCACCGAAGCTCCCTACACTGCTGCCAGCACTGACAGCCACCACCCCGCCTGCTCCCCGGACCTGGGCATCCTGCTAGCTTAGGAATCCACACCTCAGAACAGCCCACAGGAGACGGGCACTGTGCCCACTGCCCACGGCTGGCAGCTGCGAGAGCCAAGGGCAGTAAGGAGGGGAGATGGGAACGAACCGCTCACACGCCAAGTACCCTGTTCACAAACAGTCTACAAAACTGCAAAAAAAGCAGCAAGGACCAAGTCTCCTCAAGTTAAAGATCATTATGCAAAGAGTCTTAAAGATCAGCTCCAAAATTCTTCCCAAGGTCAGAGTTACTCCCATGAGGGTTTTTTGCAAAGACAAGTTCCCTCCTTCAGGGAAAAACCCAAACTGCTGAATGTACAAGGGACATCTGTGAGTTAAAGGTATTAAAGCAGATCAAATAGGTCAGGAAATAAGACTCAAAAGATCACTTGGAACTGAAATACTGAGATCTGGTAGCCAGTTTGTTTATCCCAGCCGTCAGCTGGGATTCCAGGAAAGCCTCCTCTGTTCAGCTGACTTCCCAAAGGAGCTACCAGCAAACCTGCTCCGAGAAGGCAACGCACCCAGGACTGAGGTAACGGGCAGAAGCAGGATGGGGAAAGGCACCGCATAAACAATAGGTGGGGTTAGTACGTGCTCTTCTACAACGCAGAGCACGCCCTGATGTTCTGCCTAAAGTGAGATCCTACCGAAGAGAAAAAGTTCTTGTTCAAGTGAAGAGTTTCAGAAGTTCCTTTAGTTCGTGTGTGCAGCAGAAGGCAGACAGTTACAAGAGGAAGAAGTGGACAAAAAATGAAAGACAAGAAAACCCTGTGGTTTTCAAGTCGGGCAGCATCTACGTCCAAGAACATACGTGGAGCTGACAAGTCCTACAACGCACCAGAGAGAGGGGGTGAACCACGGCCAGGTTGTCCGGAAAGGTTTCAGAGATTTCCCCTGAGAACGCAACAGCCCGGAAGACAGTTGTGTGTGTGCTCCAGCAAACGTGGCTCTGGATGTATGTGATGTGACTGCAGCGCGACTTCGCAGCGTCTCCAGCCTGTTCTGGGATGGGAAGCCAGTACGGCCCTTTGACGGACGCTCCGGCTGACAGAGCTGTGCCAGCAGCAAAGCAAACGCAGCTTCTGCAGGTTTCTTTATCTGGACTCACGCTGCAGCCAAAGGAAAGTATAAGAAGGAAAGAAAGTTCTAACTTCAGTCTGAACAAAAAAAACCCCGCAGGGTTTCATTTTACCCTGAAAAAGGCTTTGCTGAGAAAAGCTTTCATTAGGCTTAATGAGCTTCAGTTTTTCGGCGAGGTAATGAAACCCGTATACGTCATGTGAGCAGAGTACTGGGGCAGTGGCCTGCCAACACCCCAACCTAACGGCCTCTATATTTTCTACCGTGAGCAATATCCTCAGACGGGTTTTTAGTGCGTCTCCCCAACTTCTACCAGATAATCAGAAGCTACAGTTAACAAGAAAAATTATTCCCTGGGAGAGAGAGTCTGTGACAGAATCGTCATCGATACCCATGATAAATAAACAGGCCACAAGCTGTAACCAAACAGCCAAGGTTTCGTATAGGTTCAGAAATAAACCCGGATCCAAATGCCTCAGCTGGTCCCACTTCATGACGAGTTTTAGAAACTTTGAACTTTCCCAAAAGTTTGAGTCTACACTTTGCGGGCAAACTCCCACGTTTCCTGAGTTCCGTAGTGAAAGGGATCAACAAGTGATTTCCCCTCCCTGGAGAATGTCCACGAAAAATAACAGCTATGACAAAAGCCATATTTATAAAGGGACCAGTCGCACAGGCAGAATCACGTGGCAAAATATTCTCCCTGAATATGACAAGAGAATAATTCTTACAAACCAAGAAAAACCCAAACTTCACTGGCTTTTCTGCCATGGGGAAATGTGGCACCAACAGGCAGCTGCAGCCTTGGGCGGGGGGAGATATATAAAGGAAATTTCAGTTATGTAGCTTGACAGAGAGCAGCGACACTCTTCACAGTGCATTAGTATTGAAACAGGCAGTTTGGGGAAGTCCTGCTCCACCCAGGAAAAATAGAGCTGAAGAAATCATCTTTGGAGTCAGCTGGATCTTCTAAGAGTAGAACAGAGCAGAAACGGTGCTTGTCACGAATGGTGCTGTCCTGTCATTTACCAGCAAGATTTGGGTGGCAGCTCAGGCACCGAGGAGTGTTGTGTCCACGGCCCATCTGGTCCGTAAGTAATAATGACATTTGTGGGGGATTTTTGGCCACTCTGCGACTGTGAGGACAGGCTATTCTAACTGTGTGCACCGGCCTTTTTCTGCCTGGATCGTGTGAACTTAAAATCATTAAACCCTAACTCTCTATACAAATAGTCAGACTGATGCTGGCATCTGGAGCAGGGAAAAACTAACGAAAAGAAAAATTAGAGAGGTTATCCCAGAAATACCCAAGGAAAGAAAAGCTGCAGAGAGCTGGAGTAATCCAAGCAACAGAAAACTAGAAGGCTTCCACGTGCATCTGAATGGCTCCTTCACAGTCTGTGGCTGTTAAAAACTTGGATCAAGGTGGGCATAGAACAAAGTCCAAGTACTGCCACAGATTGGTGCAGGGGAAAAAAGAGGGGATGAGAATGATTTGTGTGGATCTGCCCAGCCAAAGTAAAGCTTTCACTATCTACGCGACTTTGCTTCTGAGGTCAGATGTACAGCTAGCTTTCCACAGTCCATCCTCTCGAAGCTGCTGGTACCAGCTCAGCTCCTGCTCTTCTCACACATTCAG
Source organism: Buceros rhinoceros silvestris (assembly GCF_000710305.1). Classification (NCBI taxonomy): domain Eukaryota; kingdom Metazoa; phylum Chordata; class Aves; order Bucerotiformes; family Bucerotidae; genus Buceros; species Buceros rhinoceros. The sequence goes on from NW_010403633.1 coordinate 18,918, forward strand.
GAGAGAAGCACCTTTTTACACCCTATTCAAAAGCACAAAGATGACATCATCTACCAAGTCCCAGGTGCAAGCACAAACCAAGTAGGTAACACCATTCAGGGAAGAACACCAACTGCCCTATAGTGTTAGAACCAGAATCAACAGTGAAAGGATGACAAAGTACTGGTGAACATAAACTCTCCATGGGGAGTGAGCGACTGCCACTCCTCGAGCAAAGACGGTGTAAGGCAGAATGTCTGCTCTTCATCCTCAATACATACAACGACTAGCAATAAAAAGAGACTAACAATGCTCAGGTCTCTGCCTGCAATCAAGACTCTTAGGAGACTGCTCACTGTACACCGGCACCTGACACCTCAGGAGCTGACATCTCACGGCGTAGGAATGGCTGTGATCTGTTTCGCCTCATGCAAATCAAGGCTCGGCTGCGCTACAGGGACAGGAGGAGGGGTCGGTGCCTTCGTACAGCTGCGAAGCTGTAATGAGCTGTGAAAACCCTGCAGGACACGTCCCACTCTGGTGTGCTTTACCTTGTTTCAAACACTGGTGCAAATCCCTACTGTGACAGATTTACCAGGGGAATGAGATGCTCAATTTGCATCAATGATAAAACTCGGGACAGACAAGACAAAGACAGACAAGAATTCCAGTAGGGCAACCTCTGCTGCGATGTGGTTAGTGTCTCAGCGCTGGCAATGTAAACCAGAGGCTAGGGAGTACAGTCACAATAACAGTTCCTTCTGCTACTTCCCAGAGAAAACTCCAAGGGGAGTGAATGGAATGGCAGGTGGGATCACCAGTCTTTAGGGTCAGAGAGCCCCAGCACATCAGTAACAGGAAAGCAGCCACTTCATTCCAGGTGTTTGCTGTTACACCAGCAAGCGATGGTCCTCATTGCAACCCCTGCTCTGAAGAGACAACGCTGGACTTCCTGGTTTTTGGGGGTGGGGGGGGAGGTTTGGCTTCACGTCTGCTGGGTAGCGGTGGAGCAACCTGAGAAGATAAAAGCAAAACACGGAAAAGTAAACCATTACCAGCAAGTTGAGACATTTTGCTTTACCAAACACGAAATCCAAAAGGTTCTGTAGCACTCGATGTTTCTTTCAGGACCAAATCTTTGAATTTAGCCTCTCGGTCCCACGTGCAATCGATGAGAGGGGCAAACATGGACAGGGTGCCAGGAGATAACTGAAGCAGAAAGGTTTTAGGTGCTAGAATTCACTTTAGCTGCAGCTGTACTTCAGCTGCTTCTGATCTGCAGCCTGACTGAGTCAGAGCCATTTGCCCCTCTATCCCACCTTTTGTTTACCAGTAAAATGGCAATAAACTAATTTCCTTCAGGGTTTCAAAATTCAACTATTTCTATCTTTCTGGCTTGACAAGTTGCACCAAGCAGGGGCCAAAAAGATGTAAAATATTCCAAATCAGGACTGTGAAGCTAACTCCATACAATGGCAGCAAGCAAAGGGTTCTACTAGAGCGAGCTACAGCCTCCCTGCCCAGCGCGGGGGCTCGTGGGGTGTTCCCTGGGAGTTCCAGGAAACTGCACTATGGAGTTCTTTCAAGTTGGCCCTTTGCTTGTCTTAAGAGCATCCTGTAAACAAACAAGATGTGAAAGGCCAGAGGAACAAGAGGCTTGCATGGCTCACCTCTTGCTTAGCCAAAACTGCCAACGTTTCAGAACCGGTTTAAATTAGGGAGGACAGAGTCAACTTTACCGCAAGAACAAAGTAACAAAGCCCTTCAGAAAACACTTGTACAATCTCTTCACAGACTTTCAAATCCTCTCCATCTGACTGCAAGCCAAGGTCAACGTTGCAAGCTGGAACATGTTAGTAATTAGTTTTCTTACTAGACTCAAGGGAAGGAGGCTCTTTTATTAATCCTCTTCAACCAGTGACTCCCACAGCATCCCCAGAGCTGGCCATTCCCACCACCTACAGCAGCTATACTGGCTGCCCCTTCTCAGGAGCACCGGCAGTTCTGACCAAGGACAGGGGCCATTCACCCCACGCATCGAGGCTGTAAACCAGCGTCCTCTCTCTCTCTAACGGAATTACGTGATCAGCTGTTTTGATGTCTTCCTGTGCTGTCAGAGGTAAACTTGTGTTAAGTGCCATCTTTTGGTCAGGTTCCACTTTGTCCCACTAAGGTACTGCGTAAACCCTCTCTGCAGGCTGGACCAGGGCAGACATCCATCACTTTCACAGCCACAAACAGACGCTGCCTGGTGCTGCGCCCTGGTAAGCAAACACAGTCTCCTATCAGAAGCACCAACATTTTAGGGCAGATGAAATCATTCTGGCACAACGACCAGAGAAGCTGCATGTTAAATATCTGCAAGCTCTTTGGAATCCCGTGGTGTAAGAGAAACAGCAGTGATACAGCATTTAAAAAGTGGCAATTTAGTGTTCCTAGAAGGAAACCAACTTCATGCAATCTGAGAAAAACGCTATGATGGTGGTATAACACAGGCTGTTCTAAGTGACTAATGACACATGCCTTGAAAAATGAGATCCTTCTGAGCTGAGGGCTCAAGAGGAGACATCACTCCTGAAAATGTGAGAATTTTCCCCTTCTTTTTCAGGACAACATTTCTGTGCTATTTTACCTTGATCCTGATTTAGACACTTTTCAATCATTGTCCTTATTTTCAATATATCTTCTACCCACACAAACAGTCTGCCTAACCAAGGGCAGCACAACTCCCACTCGACAAAAAGGGACTCCACTTGATAGCCTTCTCTTGAAGCAAAAAACTTTTTATTCTTTCGTGGTTTCAGGGAGTGAACCAGTAAAATGATTAGACAAGTTTCAAGTAGCACCACCCTAGAAGCAGCCTGGAAAATTCCACTGGTGTCTCTTTCTCAAAAGCTGTTTTCCAAAGAAGTGTCAGCTCTCATTTCCTTACCTCCAGCGAACTCCTCGGGTTGCTGTTCTCATAGGGTTTGCTTTTGGGCGGAGGCGGGGGTGGGGTGCTCTGCAAGCCAGCAGTTCCCAATCCATCAGCTTGCAACGAGGGAAAACCTAGGAGCAACAACAGCAAAAAGAAAAGACATTAAAGTAGGCGGAAAAGGAACAGGAAATGGGATTGATCACGTAGGATTTTACAGGAGATTCGTTTAATATCTTGTGCTTTCCATCTGCCAACAGCTCTCTGCTTCGGCAGCTGCCTCCGCGTGGATCTATCAAAGCAGTTACAGTTGTGTCGCCCTCAGGTTCCAAATGCCCGGCCCAGTCTGATCTGCACCTCGTGAATCCAAGCTGCTGTGAAAAAGGCATGCCTGGGAGAACACCAAACTGCACCCATGAGCACATCTGCAGTCTTCAGTGGGGTTGCCTTTCAGCCTGGGCCTCACCCTGGGAATTGACTTTGAGTTTAACTCCAGTTGATGGAGTAGATAAGGACCAGAAGTTCAGAAGGATTCCTGGGAAGCTGCCCTGCTACCGACGGCAATTAGAACCACCAGCTAAGTACAAGAGTGAGGTCTCACATTCCTTTCACAGATCTTTCTTCATATAGTATTCCTGCATTTGTTTATGTCTCTGGTTGTCTCCCCACCCCGTCCCTCACCCTGAGATGATTTTTTTTTCATGTATTTTTCCATCCTCTCACAGCGGTTTTATGCTAGTTTACTCCATTATCCTGAATTTATATCCTCATGAGAGGAGGGACAGCTAGGTCCTACACAGAAACTTCTGTTCCTTTGAAAGAGCAGCAGTGGAGTGAGAAATGCCACGGCAAGCAAGGAAGACGTCAGTGGTGACACCACAGCTGTACTTCCAATTAGCCATATTTATATGTTGTTTATTATATATTTATATGTCGCTTCAGAATTAACTACAGAGCTTACTGGATATGCAAGGAAGGCAACTGTGCAAATTATGAATTTTGCTAATTCTTCAAGATAAATTCCTTCTCTTTTGGGTGTACCATTTAGTCGAATCTCCAAGCTGCAGAGCAACTGCTCCTAAAACTTTCTGCCACATAATGGGAGTTATTGTTTGTTGATTAACAAAGACTTCAGGGCTTGCCCAGAAAAGTTAGCCACAGAGCTGATGGGAAATACCCTTCTGGGTATTCATTCAGTGAATTCACAGGGGATGTTCCTCTAGTAGGGGCTGCACCACCTGACTCGATGCATTTACAAGCACCTACATTGACTGCATGTGATGTTCACCTCGAGTTTTACAATATCTTCCCACAAGTAATAGAAAAAAAGTGTCCTCTGGAATTCACCTGATACACTGATTTTAACAGCTAATATGTAAGTCACAAGTATGACTGTAACGCCTTCGATAACACTGCCAAATTCTGTTACCTGGCAAAAATGTCCACCAGCACGAACAACCCGGGGTCACTCTCTGAACTCCAGAGCAGCTCCTCCCTCCCTCCCTCCCCAGTGAGGTCACCTCGGCAAACATACAGCAGTTCCTGCTACGGCAGGTACTGCCCTGAGGGATGTGGCAATTGCTTTGCACCAGAACTTACTTTGGGTTCTTGGGGTTTTGGGAGTGATTGGTGGCGGGCTGAGTGGCGTTGATTGCTGCAGTGAAGAACCCTGAAGCAATGTCAGTCTGTTGTCTCCTAACTGAAGACTCTTTGGCCTTTGTGCTTTTCCAGATGTGCCCTGGTTGAAACAAAGAGTAAACAAACCGTTCAGAAGTCAGTAAGGTTGCTGCACACATATGGGATGATCAGACCTGTCACAGAGGCATCAACGTGCTCTGGAAAAGCCACGCACAAGAGAGAAAGGTGCATTCAGGTGAAACAGAAGAGTGAAGCCACTGCGCTGGCTCAGCCGTGTCAAAAGGCACACACTGTGTTCCCGTGACACATCCAGTTTTCTGTGGACCTTACCAACTGGGCAGCCATAGTAAACTGATGTTATCAACCTTGGCGTATTAACTAAGAAGGGAAGCCGTCAGGCTGAAAACTGGCTGCATTTGAGAGGGTGGGAGTCAGGACTGCCAGGATCAGCCAGCTCCTCAAGGCTCCGAAACCAGACTATTTCAGGCTTTGCAGCACAAATCGCTTTCATCTGGGACTCAGTAGACATCGTTCCAGTTCTTCCAGTGTCACGTGTGTCCTCTACACTCTCCACTCGACTCATGAGGCCATCTGAACTCCCAAGAGTCCAGCGCATGAATAGAGTGTCCTTTCAAATATGAGTTTATTGCTTTACAGAGAAGGCTGCACACACGTAATTAAACTCCCTGGGTGCTTTCAGAGACCAGCTCTCCATCGCTGAGCAGTTCAGCATTTCTCACTGCACAGGAGGGACCACACGCTGGGGTACAGTGAACACAGAACTTACAAAGACCAAAGCTGCTGGACATGCAGCAAGCCTCTGGTTCCCTCTGCCTTCCCAGCTCCCGAGCAGCTCAGTCAAGAGCTGCGTAACATCAGCCTGTCCAATTCTGGTGCTGCACCAGGCAGCTGTGGAACAGAGCAGCTATAAAAACCAGCTCCCTCTGTACTTTGCCAGGTTCTTAAGCACGAAGAGTGCTCATTCGCTTCAGTAAGCTGATCACACATGTAATCTGCCCTCAGAGATACGGGAGAGAAGGGTGGGTCGGGGTTATGTTTTGCATCTCTCAGCTCTCTGCAGTGCAGCGCCTTGCACAAACTATCCTAGCGAGCAGGTCGATACCAAGGAGCCTTCTCCCAGATCTTTCCCTTCTAGTTTTTCTTAATAAAGCAATCAGCAGCTGACTGCACAGTTTGTGGGTTAAACCTACTTAATCGAACAGCAGCTCGCCAGAGGCAGAGGGCCAGGCCTCCCGAACCCCTAATATTTGCAACCCCTGACTTCCCTCGAGCAGAAATCTTCTCCATACCAAATGACATGATTCTAGAACCACAGTTCCCCTTTTTGTGAATATTCTGCAGGCCCCAGGTGCTGGCAGCATCACTCAGATTTGATGAGAATTCCTGAATATACAGCAGCCTAATCTGCCCCTGCCAGACTCAGCTGAGATCTTGGAGAGGAACAGAAGAACTCCTGTTTGCTCGTTACTGACAACCCGTGTCAAGTCAAATTAGTATCACTACTAGTATCAGCTTCACTACTCAGATGCGTAATTCTCCCATATTCTGACAGTGTAACACAGTCTTCTCATAAACCAGGATAATACTCCAAGGTCATACAACTCTACCTTTGGGCTGAAATGTATCTTCTGTACGAGATGATCATTCTGAATCCCACTGTCAACTTTCATGCCCAGCAGTCTCCAGTGCATTCCTCATTACCACACTCCTGAGGGGTACAGATTCTCTTTGAGTCCTTTTTTTGCCCAAGGAGTAAAGACTCCTGCCCTCACGCAGGTCTGGAGCAGAGCACAGACTGAAAGAACCCGTTTTTCAAAGTCTCAAGCTGGTGACCTAACTACCAGAGCATCTTTCTTCAACTCCCCAATCTATCAAACCGATCTTCACCTTGCAGTAGGTTTGACTTGTGCAGAGATGACTGATAGCAGCTGAACATCTGCCTCGCCAGCTGGATTTTTAAGTGGGCTGGCAGGATCTGCTTGCTCCAGCAATAACAAAACACGCAGTCCACCACTCCTACAAGAAATGAGGGCACTGAGCACCTAGAGGAAACATCAGTGCCTCATGCTTCCAGTTTGTCCTCAAGCCAAACTGCAGTTTGGTCCGTGACACGAGTTTTCCAAATAAAAGAGGGAGAATTACTCCAATGATCAAGGCTTTTGGTATTTGAACCCCTCCCTCCACTTAACGAAGTTCCCAATGACAAGCATGGCTGTAAGCAAAGAAAACACCAGAATCTCCTGCTGTGGATTTTATAATTGCTATTATTATTATTTACCATTTTGGAAGTCAGTTCTGTTTCTGGCTCCTTCTCTACAATAACCTGGGACTTGCTAATACTCCATTCCTTCCGCTTGAGTTTGCTAATCCGGTTATCACCATCATCTTTCATGGGCAGCTCCTCAGCTCTAGATGATGTTGATATTCTTCTCTCCAAGAGAGGCTCCAGAATAGATCTGTGACCCACATCAAAAGAGTGAAGAAACATGAGATGTTAGTCCGGACATTTAAAGCACCATCTGTCTGTTAAAAAGCTGTGATCTCTTAGTTTGCCTAAGAGATTATTGGGACAAACTGAGTTCTGACCATGGAATTTTTGGGAGATTCGTGCTCCTAAGTTACCCTAACAAATCTGACTATTACATCTTACAGAGAGATAAAGTGTGATCTACTTGCAGAGGGAGCCAGACCTGCCTTTTATGTGAACCCTGCCACCAAGTCTGCTGTGGACCTTGAGCAAGTCACCTAGACTCGCTGATTATCACAGATGCCAAGTAGATACACAGAGAAGTAACATCAGGAAACAGTTCCATGTGTGGCAGCTCCTTTTAATGCCACGTACGGGGCTGCAAACAGGCAGGTGGAACAAGTACCTTATGGCTCTTTGGGACTGTGATGTCTGGAAAAACAAGCAGGCAAGAGACGTACCAGCGGAAAACTTAACCTTGGGGCCAAAAAGAGAACTGAACAACAGGAACAGTTTATCTTGGTATGAAGTCGAGGAGCTACTGAGTCCTCTGACAGGGACCTCAAAACCTGGCAGAAGAAAACATGGGCCTGGTAAAGGAAAACCCCTGCTAACAGGGAAGGCTGTGAGGAAAGGAGAAATGAAGTCAACACCACCTGCAGCCAAGAACTACCTCGACCCTGGGTGTGGATTGGCTTTGCACACCAGCTAAAGAACCTGCTTTTAGGACAACAACCACAGCAAACTAAATTACCTTGTAGTATCTTACACCTTGTTTTCCATTACTCCTGGGAAACAGAAATAGCGCATCTGACACACACTGCCTCCACCCCTCTTCAGTACCACGTAGATAACGTGACTGCAGAGACAGACAGTTGTGGGTTCTTCCCTGAACTATCCCTAGCTGCACTCCAAGCTCCCCGTCCGTGCAATGGAATAACAACGTGGGCCTCCATTTAAAGTGTTAACCGTGTGGGTATTACTATTGTGTACGGGGTAAGTCTCATTTTAAGAGTAACTCACTCTGGCAAAGGCATATTCCCCACTCTCAAAAATCACATGTAAAGGCTGATACCCACCCGTCTGAACCCGGTCTGGAGGAAGCGCTATCAGATGACGTGGAAGATGTAGAGACCACAGAAGACGCCACAGATGTGACAGAGAGCCGTCTCAGCGTGGAAGACATGATGTAGGGCAACACGACCGAGCCTGACCTGCTCTGCTTCCTTTCGGTGAGGGAGGGAGGCTGCAGACAAACACCTTGTCATAAACACGTCACGCTAACTCACAAGTGGGAAAGGCAAGAGTTGTGTTTAAGGTAAACCCCTAACCCACGAGGTGTGCTTACCAGAGTTATCACCCCATACTGCTTCTCCACCTTCTTCTTCAGCTCTCTGAAACAGGCTGTCAGTCTGTCATGCAGAGGCTTCAGCTGTTCTGTCAGCTTCTCACCGTGGATCCTGATCCCTTCTGCCAACAGCGGCATCTGAAAGGAAGAACAAAATTAAGCTAGAAAAGGAACCTTCTGTGCATCTCAGACACAATCAAAGGACTTAAATCAACGTGTTTTGAGTTTGCAGAGGCAAAGAAAGTAATCATATAGTATGGAAATTCACCTCCAGTCATAACTCGTGACACTGCAGTAACCTGACTGTCTGAGCTCCATGTGTTCCAGAAACATGAACACTTTCCCCATCTATATCTACAGCTCCCTCTTCCCCACTCGGATTCCATACTCTGCTTTGGAAAACAGAGCAGGTCGAACATTGGAGCATCACTTCTTAGCCCCCAAAGCTGTGAAGTAGCTTTAACTGGGCTCAGCTGTGTGGAAATACGTACAAACCAGTCCTGCAGTGATGCAATTCACATTACGAGGAAACGGGGCAAATTTTCATTGTATGGAGGCCAAAACAGACAACGTTCCACAGTCAGACTGACAAAACCTTAGGTCTGATGATTTCATTAAAAGGTAACAGATATTTTGCTACACTCCTGAGGGAAAGTTCTATGCCACATTGGCAAATATTTCAGAACAACGTTTCAGAGCAGCACAAGGGACATGGAGCGTTCTAGCCACAATTTTAGAATACAGCAGTTTCCTTAAAATAAAAACCCACTGTACACAAATCCAGATTGTTCCTACAGCATTTATCTGTGTTATCTCTTCCAAACAACGATGCTGGAAAACATCTGTGCTCACACACAGTGCTTCCACTTCTTTCCCAGTACAATACCTGTAGAGCAATTAGGTGCTTCAGCAGTTCAATTTTATCCTGATCTTCAGGATGTTCTTGAAGATACTTCTCTGTGAAAAAGGCCTGAAAGCAAAGGGAGAAGATGACACAGACACTGCGTTGTTTTCCGTTAACTCCCAGTGGAAGATCCCTGCACTTTAAAAGCTACTTATTGCCGTTACTCCTCATATTAAAAACAAATTTTTCTATTTCCCTGACACAAAACTGAGGGACGAAGAATCATGGTTATTTGCTGAGAACTGGGAACAAAAGAGACTTTTTGGTTTTTTTTTTTTAAAAAAATACTGGTTTTTCAGTGAAACACAGATATGTTAAAAAAGTTACTTGGGCAGAAGGGTTTTCTTCAATTCCAACTCCCTTCTCATACACCAGTACGGATCTGAACAACCACCGTTACGGTACTCGTGCTCAACCGCGAGCAGCAGACCCAGCCTCTGGAGCGCTCGCTTCAAAAGGTCCCTGTCACTGCTAGCGTTCAGTGACTGCCGTACAACGACACGCGAACAGCCTGGGCTGCAGAAGGGCAAACAGGGAGGGCACCTCCGCCTGCCACTTCCTGCGGTGCGGAGATTTAAGCCCTTAAGTACAACATTTTCACATGGGGCTTGTTACAACGATTCAGTAGAAATAAAGACTGCGTTGAGGTTCTGACTCACCGTTTGACTCAACAAAGCACCTTCAGTCTACACTTGTGTTCCCCTTTAACCAACAGAATCTGGTATTGGTTTAAGGTTGGACACACACAAGTACATTTTCCTGGACCGAATCCTTCGAATGGTGCCAATTCACACTACGTGCCACAGCGTACTGCATCGAAGTGCATCACAACTCCTGGTCAGAAGAGTGTCATTTTCCTCCTTCCTAGACAACATCCCTAATAATTTCTCGTTTGGTTTTAAAACACGTCTCTGACCTATTTCAGCCTCTGCATTTATTGCTCAGCTCTGTGTTCCATTAACTGGACCGGCTGTACAAGTGTTTATAGGCCTGGTGGTACGATGCTGAAGAAGGCTGATGTCAAGAGGAGGTCAGCCTGGGAAAGGACTGCCGGCGAGGTCTCGGCGGATTTCTCTTGAAAGTGTTTAATTATTGCAAGAAGAAAGCGCATGTTAAAAATGCAGACTTTGGCTTTTGGCTACAATGAAACAACTAAAACTCAAGATTTTAGCTGCCCACAAAAGCCAAATGTTCCATACTGATCTTCAGTTGAAATTGGAAAATATGAACCAGAAATGAGTGTTTCCAGATGTGGTTACAGATACTTTGTGTTTCCTACTTCTAACTGCTTTCCCACTTTTGTAATTCTAAACTTTATGTCAACCTTAATTCATAAAATGGGAGGATTTAGGGCCAAATTTTGCCCTGGCAGAGCATGCAACTCCTCTGGAATCAGCAGAGTTAGACCTCAGACAAATCAGACCCTCTCCCACTTAACCTCTGCACTTCATTCCATGGGACTGGAACCCCTCTGAGAAGAATTTCATGTGTTTTAACACCATCCATTCAGTTTACGACAATAAGCAATGTATTTTGTGCTGGGAATACCATCACTGGACACTGAAAATAAATACCCTAAATAAACATCACAGAAAAAGGAAGAACGTGCACTGTTCGGCTGAAGTCAGCTGAATAAACCTGCGCAGGAAATACTGCTTTTGTCCTGAAACACACGCTCTTTGCTGCAAGACTCCAAAGAACAGATTATCTGCTGGAAAGAGAAATCCCGATTTGCTTTCCCATTCCGTACTACCACATACAAGCTCTCTTGCTTTTCTGTTACTCGTGCCGTTCGTTGGGCTGACCAAGCCCCTCAATGCCCCCACCAGGCAGGATCACATTATTATCGCCCCTGTAAGCGAAGCCCAGAAGAGCTGGGTCATTCACCTCCAGCAATGCGCAGCATGAAGACTAAATGCTAAAGACGTTGCAGTTTTCCACCTTGCAATCTAGTAGAAATCTCTCATTTTGTTCTTTTCTCCTTTTCTTTGAGCTTTGAATACAAAACCACAGCTGCAGAACGCACCATGAAAAATTCAAGTTTGGAAAACTGAACTCTAATCCCCCCTGTTTCAATCCAGATCTTCAACACTGCAGAGGTCAACAGACTGAGCTACAGGTACACAGGAAACAGACCTTCTCATAGTTGGTACATCCCCCCATGACCGCGGGGTCCACGATCCCATTCAGGAGCATGGAGAGAGGGTGTACAGGAAGACTCCGGTCCCAGATGTGCTGCTGGACAATGTTGCTGATTTTCTCATTGGTTAGCTCCATCGTTTCTATGGCATTCTCCAAGGGGCTGATTTCTTCCTGATGGAAAGAAGAAACAGAATAAACCTTCATTCACCTCCACTGAATACAAAGTGAAGTTACTCCACGTGTGCAAATGGCAGCCCAATCGTTTCCAGCAGAGGATTCTGGACCCCTGTGCTAACTACCTTGTCCTTCAGAGAAGAATGCAAGAATGATCTTATACCTTAATCTGAAGGAACAACAGTTTAGGACTTGGCTGCTGACTGTGGAGTCCGTCACAGAACTAACCGCTCTCCCAGGCATTACACAGTCAATGCAGAACTTTGCTGCCTTGGGTAGAGCTGTCTGCACAATGCTATAAGAAGATAAGCACGTCAAAGGAGACACACATGTGCTGCTATCTGAAGCAGAAGTTATCAGAGTGCCACATCCAACAGCGGAAGGACTAGCAGTCCTAACTGCTGCAAGACTCTCTACTTCATGACAGACTGGAGGGGATGAGACCCAGCCCACAGGCAGAACTCACTGTTGTAATCTGCTTGACTTCAAACCACTTGAGGATGCCTGGAAATGAATATGCTGTGGTGTACGTTGTCCTTTCTATCCACATATTCTAGTTAGAGAAGGAAAAAAATACACGTGAGCAACAGTATGCCTCACAGGCAGCAAGGAAACGTGCTATTGCACTGCACCCAAGGCTCACTCTCCAGTGCAAATCTTAAATTTGGCCCCAGGTTGAACTGATCTCCCAAGGCTAGCGGCTGGCCACATCGTTCACACCCCACCAGACACACAGCTCTTCTCTGTAGGAAGCTGTGCTTAGATAGCACAAAATTTATGGATTCTAGGTCAAGAATTTTGAACGTTACCACTTCAGCTACAGAGCCCCTTTACATAGAGCCAGCGTGATAGTGTCAAGACTGCAACGCAAAGTGCAGCCCTTTGTTTCTCCTTCAACTGCAAACCTCCGAAGCCACAGGTGGAGGGAAGAACAACTGTGACAGTGGTGTTCAAAACGTCACCAAAGAAAAAAGAAGTACAGAACTGTTTTCTCACAGCAGAGACACCTAAGCTAACTGACATCAAAAGCAGAGGACTCACAGCAAACTCATTGTCTGGATCTTTCTCTCCTTTCCTGACTGGTCGGGAGTGCGTGAACTGCTGTACCTCATTTGCTCTGTAGTAGCTACAAAGAAGCAGAGAAATAATGACTTTTCTCACCTCCCAGCCTCCTCACAAAGATCTGTTTCCTCTCAAAAACAACCAAGTTTAAAATGGATTGTGAAACAGATTTACACAAGACACAAAGGAACTCCACCTTGTGCCCAGGGTGGTTGACAAAAATACAGAGGAAACGTTGAGGGAAAAGGAAAAGGAAAAGAAATTACTTTAAGATCTGTTCAGGAACAGGTTTATCTTTATAATTAGGTGGCAGGTTCATCACAGGCTTCACAATAAAGCACTGCACATCTGAGCAGCTATAGTTAAGGATAAAAAACTACGAATCCTTTTGGGAAAACAGGAGAGGGAGAGAAATATCCTTCCTGTTTTCATCAAATGTCAGACTACTCAACAACTCCCTGTGCTCCTGTCATGTTTGAAGAAAAATATTTACTAGTTCATCACCAATCCCAGGCATTATATTGCTTCTTGTTGTTTGTATGCTTCTCATGAACTAAAAGCCCAAAAAGATAAGGGCTGTACGAATACTTCCAACTATCAACATTCGCCGGTGGAACGCTGGGGAAGCCTCAGTACTGCCCGTTTCTAGTCTGGGGACAGGAAAATGAGGTTCTGTACTTGGTTCTGTAATAGATGCATCTGTCTCTTCTCTTTTCCCCCCCACCCCAGAGTTATTTGCCAGATTCTCCCAGTACAGTGAAGCTGACCCTCCCTCCTTCCCAAGTTTTAGGGCAATAAAGCTGACCGCAGAAAGCGGGCTGGTTTGAGTCAGCGAAGATCTACTTCAGCTTCAGCTTTTGCACCTGTGAACCATGACAGAAATTTTAAAAAGGTTAGGAGTAGTATCCCCAAGCACAACAGCTTACACTGTTACTCCCCAAGGGTTCCAAGGACTGTATTGAAGGTGTTACAGAAGTAAAATCCTGTATGGAGAAGTAAAGCATTAACAGTTTGACCCACATTACCTCTGTGAGTCACCTGCCAACTGCACTTGGAGGTGGCAGTGTTGTACTGGTGGGTAGGGTAGCCCCATACATCCTTTATTTCACTGCTGGCACTTCTAAACAGTATTTTGAGAGCAAAGGCGAGGTCACTCTGCCTGCATTGAAGAGCCAGCTGGACACCAGCCAAATCGGAACCCAAACCCACACGGCCACATTAGATCAAGCCCTGAGCCCAAGCTAACACATCCTTTCTCTCAGGAGCGCTCATCAGCCTGGGCTTCACGCCATGCCAAGCACACCACAGAGCTCCTAGTTCAGACCTGGAGGAAGACCAGCCTGAGCGGGTGTGTC